>NW_019944206.1:37410-43854 GCF_002910315.2 Salvelinus sp. IW2-2015 | reverse complement strand
CGATTCATGGACTGTCCGTGTTGCATCCGGTTTACATGAAGCAACATCATATGCGCTCTAGCACTTATTGATGTTCAACACTTCTCCAATCGTTGTTGAGATCTGATATTCTGGCAGAGCAAGACGAGACGTTGGCCAATATCATAGGCCTATCCTCAACCAATTATATTTCTCAAATCCTTTCGAGCTAAATTCCAGCTAAATTTAGAGCATAGTTAGGGCTAACTACTTACGAAAAGCATGTTTCTGATGAAGACGCTTACAAAAATAAATCAAACGCTGTATTAGACTGAACGATAGAAAGTAATTTCATCAAAGATGTGAGGCTCTCCGTCCTCATTAGCTGCTCATTCAACATACTTCCTGCTACTTCACTCATCCTGTTTTAAGTCTCCCTTCCTTAACTCTCGCACCAAAAGATTCTGCAGTGACCCGGATCACTGGTTGCTGCGGAAAAGGAGTCGAAAGGGGTGAATGTAACCGATGTGAAATGGCTAGCTAGTTAGCGGTGGTGCCGCTAATAGTCTTTCAATCGGTGACGTCACTTGCTCTGAGACCTTGAAGTAGTGGTTCCCTTGCTCTGCAAGAGTCGCGCTTTTGTGGAGCGATGGGTAACGACGCTTCGTGGGTGACTGCTGTTGATGTGTGCAGAGGGTCCCGGGTTCGCCCGGGTCGAAAGAGGACGGACTAAAGTTAAACTGTTACACTGACACGCACTGTCAACTGTGGGACCTTATATAGACAGGTGTGTGCCTTTCCAAATCATGTCCAATCAATTGAATTTACCACAGGTGGACTCCAATAAAATCGTAGAAACGTCTGAAGGATGATCAATTTGTAGTCTCATAGCAAAGGGTATGAATACTCATGTAAATAAGATATTTATGTTTTTTGATTTTTAATAAATTTGCAGAAATGTAAAAAAAAAAAAGTTTTCTCTTTGTCATTATGGGGTATTGTGTAAAGATTGATTAGGAGAAAAAAAGGCAGCAGGTCACCTAGTGGTTAGAGTGTTGGACTAGTAACCAGCAGGTAGCCTAGTGGTTAGAGTGTTGGACTAGTAACCAAAAGGTTGCAAGATTGAATCCCAGAGCTGACAAGGTAAATATCTGTCATTCTGCCCCTGAACAAGGCAGTTGACCCACTGTTCCTAGGCCGTCATTGAAAATAAGAATGTGTTCTTAACTGACTTGCCTAGTTAAATAAAGGTAAACATTTGATCAATTTTAGAATAAGGCTGTAAAGTAACAAAATGTGGAAAAAGTCAAGCATACTGAATACCTTCCGAATGCATTGTAACTAATATTGATAAGCATCTAGCTATCACCTTGATACATACAGTACATGCAATCTACTACTCAATGGGGAGGGCATGACATGTCATGGTCCATCAATATCCGGGTTGCGGTTTGTGGGACCCACGTCACATGCACATTAGCGCTCAGTGATCTCAGGGGGCAGCAATGCCATCACCTCATCTAAAAACATAACAGACATTGAATGAATATAAAATGTTAAAAATCTATGAGTGATGGAACAAAAAATTGTTCTCAGCAGCAATTATTTGAATAATTCAATGGATGTWTTGTGCATAAAGGTGATACGTAAAGTGTCAGTTACCCTGCAGTCGTGAAGTACTTCTAGACCGGACCGCTKGTTGTTCACACGCGTATCTGCCCCCTCATTGGCTAGAATGGTCCCAATTTACCCTGCGTCCTCCCGACTGCCCTGAAGACGTTTCTGTTCGTTGTTTGAGTGGCGGCTTGAGCATCTGGTCAATATAATGGATCATCTGTGTTGTGCTATTTAATCTAACGATACCGAATAAACACAGTAGCATGCTGGCCATACAAAGACAAAAGGTATTTCTAAATATCTGCCTATAATGGTAACCAGTTATGTTTGTCTATTAGCTAGCTAGCAGTGCATCCCAATGGACAGGTAGCATGAGTAGTCAGCAATGACTGGTAGCCAGCTAGATATCAGGCTAGRTAATGTAGATAGTTAGCTATCACATTAGCGGTTTCATTCCACAACAGAGAGGTCAGGTGGTGAAATCAGACAGCTAGCTACTGGTTTTGTAGTAATAACGTTAGATCCAACACATGCCAACCCGAAGTATTTAGGCTTAYCTAAGCAAGAAGTCAGTAGCAAGCTAGCTAAATGTCACGTCATGGTGGCTTTAGTTAACCAGCAACCTTGTGACAACATGCTAACAGCTAGCGCAACAAAAAAAACAGTCAAGTTGTTTTAAAATGTAACGAAAGTCTTATTAGCTGTCTAATATGTGATCCACACAACGTACTGACAGTTGTTCGTAAACCGTTGGGCCTTAATGGTTAAAGTGCCAAACTGCTAGCAGCTAACTTTAGCTAGTTAGCTAGCCTAGCTTTTGAGTTAGTAACAGATATAGAGGTAAGCCAAATGAATGAACTGTCATTACCTGTGTGAGCTAGTGGTCACTTAGCGATTGTCCAGGGTTTCGTTAGTGTGCGTTCCTCCACAAACCCCCTGGACCAGAGCTAGTCCAGGGTTTCGTTAGGTCGTTCCTCCACAAACCCCTGGACCAGAGCTAGTGGTCACTTAGCGATTGTCCGGGTTTCGTTAGTTGTGCGTTGCCTCACAAACCCCCTGGACCAGAGCTAGTGGTCACTTAGCGTTGTCCGGGTTTCGTTTGTGGTGCGTTTCCTACGTTAGTGTGCGTTCCTCCACAAACCCCCTGGACCAGAGCTAGTGGTCACTTAGCGATTGTCCAGGGTTTCGTTAGTGTGCGTTCCTCCACAAACACCCTGGACCAGAGCTAGTGGTCACTACTACATTCCCCAGAAGTAGCAATGCATTTGATTTGAACTAGCCACTTCTCTCCTTGTCTCCCCACAGGCCTAGTAGAAACACCATGGAAGAGCCAGGAGGCAGGCCACGTTACCCTAAACAGGGAGGCCGGGAGAGGGTCGCGGTGGCAAACGAGGCAGAGGCCTGGAGGAACCAGGACGCTGGGAGAGGATACAGCCCCAAGCCGGAGAGGGGTGGCCAGGGGAAGAGGGGAGGCCACGGTGGGTTCTACCGCGCCAGCCCCAAGAAGGGAGGGATGGGGCCCCTCAGCAGTTCCCCTGGGGGGGCGGTGTTCAAGGGGGGGAAAAGCCCCTCTCAGAGGGAGGGTTTCCAGAGACCCAGGTACCAAATACACGTATTCCTAAAACTGAACATTTCCCGTAGGAAAACATGTCACACTAAATTGCCATGCTAACACTTTGCAGGTACCCAGAGAGCCAGCAGGCAGATGGCCTGGTTGAGGGCCGGGAGGCGAACTGGAGAGAGCGCCCCCCACAGCGCTGGAGGAGAACGTCTCAGGGAGAGGACCCAGGAGAGGACTGGGAGCAGGGACGGAGGGACAACGCTGACAACACAGCTCCCAGCTCAGGTAGACAACACAGCTCAGGTAGACAACACAGCTCAGGTAGACAACACAGCTCAGGTAGACAACACAGCTGGGTTATCTTCAGTAGGCATGGGGTGGGGCTGTCTGTAGTCTGTAGGTTATCTACATGGGGTGCGTTCCACATTACAGTTTCAAAGGCGAGTGGAGAATGACGGATCAACAAATCACCTTGCTTCATAAATAACTAGTCAATATTAGTAGATCAGTCAGTCACAATTAAGCCACAATGTACATGGCTGTGGAGTCAGGAAGGTGTCTGAAGACACCTCGAGACACCTGAAACCCCACCTCTTTAAGGAATACCTAGGATAGGATAAAGTAATCCTTCTAACCCCCCCCCTCCCCCTTAAAAGAGTTAGATGCACTATTGTAAAGTGGTTGTTCCACTGGATATCATAAGGTGAATGCACCAATTTGTAAGTCGCTCTGGATAAGAGCGTCTGCTAAATGACTTAAATGTAATGTAATGTGTCTGGACTATGGGTAACGTGACTTGGTTTCTCCAGGGGGGAAGAACTGTAGGAACCGTGACCGCAGGCGGGGTCTACGTGAGGAGGACCGTGGGCTGGTGGTGGACGAGTCAGCTCTGTCAACCAAAGAGCTGCTGGGGCTGAAACAGGCGGAGGAGAAGATCGGCAGAGAGGAGATCTTCCGTCTGAAGAAGGTGTGGCATCCATCAGGAGAGGACAGGACTACCGTGTCACTCCCATCCTTTAGTATACCCAACGATATACATTTTGTTCTGGCCCCGCACGCACACAAGGGGCTTTACTTACTTCCTGAGTCCTCTACYGACACTGTGAGCGCGTTCCTCTGCCCAGACGTTGCTGACTCATGCCAGATCTTACAATGCCTGCATCGTCATTTTACGTATCTAACCACATCACGTTATAGCAGTCTGGTGCCTGGCGGCACAGCCGACGCATTGGTTGATGCAGGGGGAACGCGACCAATGACTGCCATCCCTCTTTCTCTCTCTCCTGCCTGTCTCAGAGGTCCCGCAGTAACCCCCGTGCTGTCTACACCTGCTGTCTGTGTGACGTTCTGCTGGACTCTGTCTCTGAAGCTCACAGACACATCAAAGACAAGTGGCACAAGAGGAGAGCCAAGGTGAGAACACCTGATACCTTCTACGTTCTTTCATCCAAAACAATGTCTTATTATATGACCCCTTGTGTGTCTGCTTGCTCTCGTGTAGGAGCGTCGTGAGGAGGTGATGTTGACGGATCTCGTGCCCCCCGGAGCGGAGCAGGTGGTGGCGGTGGGTGTGGCTTTGGAGGGTGTGGTCAGAGAGAGAGGGATGAGTGACCAGGATGTAGAGAACAGACAACAGATCGTCTCCAACATGCAGGAAGTCCTGATGTCCGTCCTGCCTGGTGAGAGAACGACCGGAGTAGACTGGAGGGGTAGAAGAGTTTAGCTTTACGCCGTCTGCATACATACTGTTTGTTGGGTTTGCTCCTTGCAGAACTTGGCTAGGTGACGTGAACTTGTGTGCTCGCAATACTGCCTAAAGACCTTAACTTGAAAATCGAGACAAAAACTGCAATTTTACGGGTTGTCCTTCTTGAGCCACCGTAGCAACAACATAGCCAGTAACAWTTTCTCKAAATAGTCTATTCATCTATCAGTTAATCTGAGATAGATCAAGGAATCTGTCATTAAGTTTTAGCASAGAAGGTCTTGCAGTTTCCCATCTYTTTAAGATGTTTGGTGCCGTACTTCTCAATGAAACTAGTAGTGTACCACAGACAGTAGGACCTGGCTGCTGCTCTCTCCTCTCAGTAGGACCTGGCTGCTGCTCTCTCTCCTCTCAGTAGGACCTGGCTGCTGCTCTCTCCTCTCAGTAGGACCTGGCTGCTGCTCTCTCTCCTCTCAGTAGGACCTGGCTGCTGCCACCCCCACAAAAGAGAGAGATGCCTCTCTCCTCTCAGTAGGACCTGCTGCTTGCTGCTCTCTGCTCCTCTCAGTAGGGACCTGCTGCTGCGCTCTGTCTCCTTCAGTAGACCGGCTGCTGCTGCTCTCTTCCCTCTCAGTAGGACCTGGCTGCGCTCTGCTCTCTCTCTCTCAGTAGGACCCTGGCTGCTGTTCTCTTCTCCTCTCAGTAGGACCTGCTGCTGCTCTCCTCTCTCTCAGAGGACCTGCTGCTGCTCTCTCTCTCTCTCAGTAGGACTGGCTGCTGCTGCTCTCTCCCTCAGTAGGACCTGCTGCTGCTGCTCTCTCTCTCCTCTCAGTAGACCATGGCTGCTGCTGCTCTCTCTCTCCTCTCAGTAGTGCCTTGCTGCTGCTGCTCTCTCTCTCCTCTCAGTAGCACTGGCTGCTGCTGCTCCCTCTCCTCTCAGTAGGACCTGGCTGCTGCTGCTCTCTCTCCCTCTCAGTAGGACCTGCGCTGCTGCTCCTCTCTCCTCTCAGTAGACCTGCTGCTGCTCTCTCTCCCTCAGTAGGACCTGGCCGCTGCTGCTCTCTCTCTCCTCTCAGTCAGGATCCTGCTGCTGCTGCTCTCTCTCTCTCTCCAGTAGGCACCTGCAGCTGTCTCTCTCTCGTCCTTGTAGGACCTGGCTGCTGCTCTCCTCTCTCTCTCAGTAGACCTGCGCTCTCCTCTCCTCCTCTCAGGTAGGGCCTGCGGTCTTCCCCTAACACTGGCTGCTGCTCCTGCACTCCTCTCGTGCCTGGCTGCTTCTCTCCTCTCTCTCGTTGAATGACACTATCATTGAAGAATCCCGTCCATAGTTCCCGCACCCTACAGTTGAAAAATAAACCAATGTAAGGGGTGCGTAGACTTCGGCTACACGAACTTCGCCTTAAACAAACAAATGTGCGCGCCGGGAACAACAGCAACACAAAACAAAACAGAAATCTCAACAAGGTTGTAATATGAACGGCTTAATACAGCATATGAACTGGTTGGACTGGTTTTACTTCCTGTCTTCAGGCTGATAGGTGGGTTGGTAAAGACTGGACCAACCATGCTGGTGGGTTAGTAACACGACTGGGCCCACATGCGG
>NW_019944206.1:30865-37227 GCF_002910315.2 Salvelinus sp. IW2-2015 | reverse complement strand
GCGCTGCTTTCTCCCTCGCTGGTCCTCTCAGTAGGACCTGGCCTGCGCTCATCTCTCCTTCTCAGTAGGGACCTGGCTGCCTGTTCTCTCTCGCGTCTCAGCTTTATTCGCGCAATCTCCGCTCGCTTCTGCTCTCTCTCCATTCTCCAGTTTGTATAGGACCTGTGGCCACTTGCTGTTCTTCTCTCTCTATGACATACTCTTTAGTTAGGACCTGGTCTCCTGCTCTCTCTCCTCTCAGTAGGACCTGGCTCTCTGCCTCTCTCTCCTCTCAGTAGGGACCTCTGGCTGCTGGTGGGTTGGTAAAGACTGGACCAACCATGCTGGGTGGGTTGGTAAAGACTGGACCAACCATGCTGGGTGGGTTGGTAAAGACTGGACCAACCATTTTGATAGGGATTCCGGGTCCTGGTTTCTGAGGCGCTGCCCCTGCCTGCTGGACTTCTAACGTATCCCTTCTTATTGTTTCAGAGGTGAAACTCCGACTCTATGGGTCTTCCTGCACCAAGTTTGGTTTCAAGGATTCTGACGTCAACATCGATATCCAGTTCCCCCCTCATGTGAGTAGTGTGTGTGTGTGTGTGTGTGTCCTATTTTCTAAATGAGCAGTTCATTCTGCTGCTCTTCAGTGTTGTATTGTGACATGTCTTCCTCTGCATTGATGTTGTATCTACACTGAACAAAAATATAAACTCAACATGTAAAGTGTTGTTCCTGTGTTTCATGAGCTGAAATAAAAGATCCCAGAAAAGTTCCATTCGCACACAGAGCTTATTTCTCTCAAAAGTTGTGCTTAAATGTGTTTACATCCCTGTTAGTGAGCAGTTCTCCTTTGCCAAGACAATCCATCTACCTGACAGGTGTGGCATGTCAAGAAGCTGATTAAACAGCATGATCATTACACAGGTGCACCTTGTGCTGGGTACAATAAAAGGCCACTCTAAAATGGGAAGTTTTGTCACACAACACAATGCCACAGATGTCTCAAGTTGAGGAAGTGTGCAATTGGCATGCTGACTGCAGGAATGTCCACCAGAGCTGTTGCCAGATAATTTAATGTTCATTTGTGACCGATCTCTTTGATTTGGTGTTATGTAGCAACATTTTCAGTTGTGTTATTTTACATTGGATAAAAGTACAGACTCAAAGCTATGAAATGGTATATAATACATTACAGTTGAGGAACAATGGGATGGTAATTCTACTTTGATAAACTTGTAGCCTCACTTTTGAGAAAATGGCCTTTGAATGTTTTGGTACCTACTGGAGAGCCCTTCTTTGTTTACACCCGTTCAGCATCGTTCACACCCTCTTAAACCTTTAGCCCCACACATCTCTTTAAGGATTCACATGTGAGGCCATGTGCTAAACAGAGTGAGTACGGTTAGCTGGTTTATATGGGTCTGTATTCACAGATGCATCAACCAGAGGTTCTGTTGCTGGTTCAGGAGAGCCTGTCTGTCAGCCGTGAGTACCTTCTACCTCTTTGAGATGCTACGCTAGCTAGAATACCCATAATAACCAATGATACTTTTAGCATTTAACATTGTGATAGCCATCAATGGGAGTGATCACACGGAGATGTTGGTGATTTTCCAGTTCTCTATGATAGCCTGGAGGCAGACTTCCATGCCAGGGTACCTGTGGTCATCTGTAAAGACAAGGACAGGTCAGTCCTTCATTAATTACACCTGTTAGTGAAGCTGGAAAGGTCAGTCCTTCATTAATCACACCCGTTGTTAGTGAAGCTGGAAAGGTCAGTCCTTCATTAATCACACCCGTTGTTAGCTGTTCTTTGTATTGAGCTGTTATCTGGCTACATGACAGTTGTAATGAGCTGTTATCTGGCTACATGACAGTTGTAATGAGCTGTTATCTGGCTACATGACAGTTGTAATGAGCCTGTTATCGGGCTACATGACAGTTTAGTTGGATCTGTTTATCTGGCTACTGACATTGTGAATGAAGCGTTATCTGGTACACGGAATTGTAATGAGTCTGTTATCTTGGCTACATGAAGTTTGTATTGACTGTGTATCTGCTACATGACTAGTTGTAAATGACGGTTAATCTGCTAATGACAGTTGTAGGATGAGCTGTTATCTGGCTACATGAACAGTTGTAAGTGAGCTGTTATCTGGCCTACATGACAGTTGTAAGGAGTCTGTTATCTGGCTACATGCACAGTGTTTAATTGTTTAACTACTAATCTCTGAATAGTATCCACATCTCCTTTTGCTGATGTGAATGTTGTGGCTCGATGGACACCAGTAGTTTTTTGGGTTAATCGAAGAAAACTGTCTGTTGTTCCCCTCAATGATTTGGTGTGAAAAGGTGAGCGCAGAGAATGGGACAACGCCGTGCTTGACCACTCTCCTTCCTGTCCTGAGTCGTGGCAAACTCAAGAAGCCTCTCCTGCTGCCATCTGTCCGGGCTTCAGACACTGGGCCCGGGTGAGTGCCCGCACCTGTCAAACTTCACCTCATTACTCTGGTACAACCTCGGTCAGCCAGTAGCCTAGCATGTTTCCCTAGATGTTTTTTCGATGAGGTTGCCAGAATTCACTGAGGGGCAAGTAAAATGTTCACATAAATATTGCATTGTGTAATGGTGGACTACCTAATTTGCGGACCTCACTAATATATATAGTATGTGTATATTCGTGTGTGTGTGTGTGGTGTGTGTGTTAAATGTAATATATATATAATATATATGCTGTGTATGTATATATCATATATATATATGGTATAGATATAATATGAGAATAGAGGAAACTATATTTCCTTGTGTCCTCACAGGCACGTTCGTGTGTTGACATTTTGTTCGTCTTTAGATCTGTCACTTGGACCGAGCGAGGAGGGGGACTGCCGGCCCTACGCTTGCGCTCATGGTCGTCTATTTTCTCCAACAGAAGAACTAACCCGCCTGGTCCGTCTTACCTGGGACACGACGAAGGTACCACTACATCATACACCTGGGACCGAGGTACGCACTACATCTAACCCTACCTGGGATCACGAGGTACACACTAATCTACCTACTGGGACAAGACGAGCTACACACTACATTTAACCCTATACCTGGGACCCGAGTTAAACCAACACTACATTAACCGTTACCTTGGGAACACGAGGTACGCACTAATCTCACCCTACCGGGACACCGAGGTACATCACTACATCTAACCCACATGGGGAACGAGGTACGCACTAATCCTAACCCTAGCTGGGACAGACGAGGTACACCTACATCTAACTCCTACTGGCACGAGGTACAACCTACATCAACCCCTACTGGGACAGCGAGTACACACACATCTAAACCCTACCTGACACGAGGTAAAACGGCACTCATTTCACCGTACCCTGGGACACGAGGTGACACACTACAATCTAACCCTACCTGGGACATTCGAGGTCACACTACACTAACCCTACCTGGGACACGAGTTACGCACTACATCATAACCTACCTTGGGACAACGAGGTACACATACATCTGAGACCCTAACCTGGGACACGAGGTACAACACTAACAGTCTAACCCTACCTGTGACACGAGGTACAGCACTATCATCTAACGCCTAAACTGGACACGCGGTAACGCACTTAGCATCTAACCCTACTGGGACATCGAAGTAACACTAACATCTCACTCTTACTGGACACGGGGTAACATCACTACCATCTAACCCTACATGGGACACCAAGGTAGGTCACGTACGATCTAACCTCTCACCTGGGACACGAGGTAATACGCACTACATCTAACCCCTACCTGGACACGAGGTAGCACTATTACACTTAAACCTCACCTGGGACACGAGCGTACGCACTACAATCTTAACCCTACCTTTGACACTTTTAGTCATTGTCACTAACATCATTACCGACCTGTGAACACGCGAGTACCACTACCTCTAACCTACCTGACACGAGGTACGCACTATATCTAACCCTACCTGGGACTAAGCGTGAGTACGCACTATCACTAACTAACCGGGACACCGAGGTACGCACTACATCTAACCCTACCTGGGACACGAGGTTACGCACTACATCTAACCCTATACCTGACACGAGTACGCACACATCCTCACCCTACCTACCTGGGACACGAGTATCGTACACTACAATCTCACCCTACCTGGGACACGAGTAGCGACTTACATCTAACCCTACCTGGACACGAGGTAACGCACACATCAACCCTACTGGAACGGCGAGGTACGCAACTACATCTAACCCTGACTTGGAATCACGAGTAACCTACTACATCTAACCCTAGCTGGACACAGAAGTACGCACTCACACTAACCCATCGGACATCGAGGTACGTCACTACAATCTAACCCTACCTGGGACAGAGTACTCACTACATCCTAACGCCTAAGTATACCGTGGGACACGAGTATACGCACTACATCTAACCCACCTGGACACGACGAGTCACTACATCTAACCCTACCTGGACACGAGGAACACACTACATAAACCTCACCGGGACACGGGTACGCACTACATCTAACCTACCTGACAGCCTCGAGGTACGGCACTACATCTAACCTAATGCTTGGGACATACGAGTTACACACTAACATGCTAACCTACCTGTGGGACACCGGGGTACACACTACATCTACCCTACTGGACCATACGGGGTACGCCTCATCTAACCTACCGTGGGACACGAGTATCGCACTAAACATCATACCCTACTTGGAACGAAGGACGCACTACATCTAACCCTAACCATGGGACACGAGGTACGACACTACATCTAACCTACCCGGAACAGACGAGGTTGCGCACTACATTCAACCTACCTTGGGACATCCGAAGGCACGCAACTACACTAACCCACCCGTGGACCGTAGTACGCACTACATCTAATCCCACCGGAACACATGGTAGCGCAACACAAATAACCCTACCCTGGACACCGTAGTACGCACTACATCAACCCTACCTGGTCGAGCACGAGGTACGCACACTACTCAGCCCTACCTGGGACACGAGGTACACTACATCTAACCCTACCTGGGACACGAGTACGCACTACATCTAACCCTATACTGACAACAGAGTACGCACTAAATTCTAAACTAGCCTGGACACGAGTACGCACTAGCAGTCTAACCCTAACCTGGGACAGTCGAGTACGCACTACATCTAACCCTACTGGACACGATGTACGCACTACATCTATCCTATGGGTACACGGGGTACACTACTACTATCTAACCCTACCGGGACACGAGGTACCTCCTCTCGTCAGCAGGCGACAGGTCTAACTCTACCTCGTCTCTGTCAGCACAGCTTTGCAAGGTCTAACTCTATCCTCCTTCTGCAGCAGGCTGTACTGAGGTCTAAACAAACTCTAGCCTCCTCTCTGTCACAAAGCCTGTACTAGGTCTAACCACCCCTCTGTCGCAGGCTGTACTAGGTCATACCCCTACCTTCCATCTGTCACAGCTGTACAGGTCTAACTCTACCTCCTGCTCGTTCAGGCAGCTGTACTAGGTCAAACTCTACTCGCTCCGTCAGCAGCTTATCAGGTTAACATCTACCTTCCTCTATGTCCGCAGGCGTGCTAGGTCTAACTCAACCTCTCTCTGCACAGCAGTGCTTTAGGTCTAACTCTACCTCCTCGTCTGTCACGGCTGTAGTCTTAGGTCCTAACTCTTACCTCCTCTCGTCAGTCAGGCTGTAACTGAGGTCTAACTCTACCCTCACTCTCTGTCAGCAGGCTGTGACAGGGGTTTGTTTGTTTCTAACTCTACAGTCCTCCTGTCTAGCAGGCTGTACTAGGTCTAAACCTAAACTCCTCTCTGTCAGCAGGCCTGTACTAGGTCTTAACTCTACCTCCTCCGTCAGCAGCTGTACTAGGTCCTATACTCTACCTCCCTCTCTGTCAGCAGGCTGTACTACGGGTCTAGAACCTACCTCCTCTCCGTCAGCAGCGCTGTTACTAGGTCAACTCACCTCCTCTTCTGTCAGCAGCTTGTACTAGTCTAACTCTACCCTCTCGTGTCACACCTGTTACTTAGGTCCTAAACCCCTACCTTCCTCTCCGTGCAGCAGGCGTGTACTAGGTCTAACCCTACCTTCCCTCCTGTCAGCAGGCCTGTACTAGGTATAACTCTAGCTCCTCTCGTCAGCAGGCCTGTACTAGGTCATAACCTACTGTCTGTCAGCTAGGCGTAACTAGTCTAACTCTTACTCCTCTCTGTCAGCAGGCTGTACTAGGTCTAACTCTACCTCCTCTCTGTCAGCAGGCTGTACTAGGTCTACTCTAACCGTCCTCGCTTCTGCAGCAGGCTGTACTATGTTTCTAACTTCTACTACTCTCTGCGTCAGCAG
>NW_019944206.1:3234-30347 GCF_002910315.2 Salvelinus sp. IW2-2015 | reverse complement strand
GCTGGGGGGAGGGAGGTGACTCTACCCTGGGCTTGGGAGGGAGGGGGGCGACTACCCTGGGCTTTGGGGGGGGGGGGGGCGACTCTGATCTGTGGTGGCTCAACATATTGTCAGTGGACACTTATTGTGTCTCTCTCCAGGCTCCTCTGGTGTTCCAGAGGCTCTGCCTCTCCTCCAGCGGTGGGTCTCCTGTGGGTGGAGATGCTTCGCTTCTATTCGCTGGAGTTCAACATGGCGGAGTGTGTCATCAGCGTGCGCACCAGCCTCGTCCTATCACGGGAGGACAAGGACTGGCCCAAGAAACGCATTGCCGTGGAGGGTATGAAACAACCATAACCACCCTCCTCTAACCATCAGACTCCAGTAACCAACATGTTTTAGCATTGGGGAGCTTTCTTACGTGGTCCGTGGAGCCGGTTAACCGGTGGTGGTTCAACCCAGCACCGTGTAGCTACAGGTCCCGTATTCTACAGGGAGCCTTACGTTAACCGGATTAAGGTCCCCTATTTTTCACTTTGAATGCCAGACCTGTGTAAGCTGTTGCCGGGTAGACTTTGTGAAAGGAAACAGTTGTTTATGCCAGACCTGTGTAAGCTGTTGCCGGGTAGACTTTGTGAAATGAAACAGTTGTTTATGCCAGACCTGTGTAAGCTGTTGCCGGGTAGACTTTGTGAAAGGGAACAGTTGATTAGCAAATCAGGACATAGATACACACAAGTTAGTATTTTGACACAAGTTTATGATTTAATGAGGTTATGTGTGTTTAGATCCGTTTGCGGTAAAGAGGAACGTGGCTCGTACGTTGAACAGCCAAAAGATGTACGAGTACATTCTTCACTGCCTCAAATCTACCTACAAGTACTTCGCCCTGCCCCTCAGGCATCCCTCAGCCAACCACAAGACAGCAGAGCAGCAAGGAGCCAATCACAAGCCAGGGCCTGGACAGAAGGATCAGAGTGACGTTGGCCTTGTTCAATCAGGGTTGAGCGATGTCATCCTGGAATCCCAGGCAGCCAATCAGGAGAAAGTAGAGGCTGATGTTCAGCAGGATTCTGACTGTGAGGAGGAAGAGGAGGAGGAAGAGGAGGAGAGCCCTTCAGAGTCCAATCAAGAGAAAGAAAAGGAGGACTTGGGGAAGAACAGTCTGTCTGAAGAGGAGGAGGAAGTATATCCCAGACCTCACCGAGACAGTGTGACCACAGAGGACGAAGACCTGTTCCCATTGGACGAGGTCTCGGGAGAGGAGCTTCTCTCTGATGACGAGGGGCCAGACCTAGACACTCCAGGGTCATTGGATGAGGAGGATGAGGTAGCCCCACCCACAGTACCAGAGGACCCGCCCAAGCAGGCATCACCAGACAACAGGACCGAGGGGACCAGTGTTCTCTGCTATGGGTTTACCAGACAGGCCTTCACCCGCGGCAGGGTAGATACGACCACGTGATCACACCAAGCTATACTCACATTTTCTTTTCACGTTCTTGCAAACAAAGTCTGAAACTGTTAGCATTTGCAACACACGCACTAACCTTGTGTTTCTGTGTGTGTGTCAGTCCCACACAGTGGTGTGTAGTGTGTGTAAGCGGGACGGCCATCTAAAGAAGGACTGTCCTGAAGACTTCCAGAGGGTTCAGCTAGCCCCTCTCCCTCCCATGACACCTGCCTTCCTCACAACACTCAACACCGCCTGCCAGCAGTGCTACCGTAAGTCTGTCTGTCTGTCTGCCAGCAGTGTTACCGTAAGTCTGTCTGTCTGCCTGCCTGTCTGCCAGCAGTGTTACCGTAAGTCTGTCTGTCTGCCAGCAGTGTTACCGTAAGTCTGCCTGTCTGCCAGCAGTGTTACCGTAAGTCTGCCTGTCTGTCAGCAGTGGTACCGTAAGTCTGTCTGTCTGCCTGTCTGTCTGTCTGCCTGCCAGCAGTGTTACCGTAAGTCTGTCTGTCTGCCTGTCTGCCTGCCAGCAGTGTTACCGTAAGTCTGTCTGCCTGTCTGCCTGCCAGCAGTGTTACCGTAAGTCTGCCTGTCTGCCTGCCAGCAGTGTTACCGTAAGTCTGTCTGCCTGTCTGTCTGTCTGCCTGTCTACCTGTCTGCCAGCAGTGCTACCTTAAGTCTGCCGGTCTGTGTTACCTGTTCATCAAAGGATCTGTACATTCTGTATAGTATGTACCATTCCACATAGTTACTTTAAATAGGTTTAAGTTAATATTTCCCAGAATTGACTGTTATTGATGTAATTTCCCAGGAGACTTTGCTCCAGATGAGGTGGAGGTGGGAGTGAGAGAACACATCCTACTGGACCTCGAGAGCTTTGTCAAACGACAGTTCACAGGTGAGACGCCACACCTGATACAGATGATACAGGAGATCTGTAGGTTATTTATTGTGATTGACAGGTTCCATACTTTAACTGATTGGTTGACTGGTTGCTTGATTGATTGACAAGGTGCCAGCCTGAGGCTCTTTGGTTCGTCGAAGAACGGCTTCGGCTTCAAGCAGAGTGACCTGGACATCTGCATGATGCTGGATGGACAGGAGACCGCTGAAGTAATTATCTTTCTGTCTGTCTTGTCCCCCCGACTCTCTGCTTCTCTCTCTCTCTTCTCCACCCTTATCAAGACAACTATTCTCTCTATCGATAAACCATTAAGTGAATCCCATAAACACACCTCTTCTGGAACCCTGTTTTGAACCAAATCCTTGTCTCCTGCAGGGTCTGGACTGTATCAGCATCATAGAGTCTCTGGCCAGACTGCTGAGAAGACACCGCAGCGTCATGGCTGGGACGCTGTGATAATGTAGAATATGGGTCGGTGCCTGGACCCTGTGATAATGTATATATAGGTCAGTGCCTGCACCCTTGTGATAATGTAGTATATAGGTCGGTGTCTGGACCCTTGTGAGTATATGTAGTATATATGGGTCGGTGGCTGGACCCTGTGATAAAGTAGTATATAGGTCAGTGCCTGCACCTGTGATAATTGAGTATATAGGTCGGTGTCTGGACCCTGTGATAATGTAGTATATGGGTCGGTGTCTGGACCCTGTGATAATGTAGTATATAGTCGGTGCTGGACCCTGTGATAATGTATTATATGGGTCGGTGGCTGGACACTGTGATAATGTAGTATATGGGCGGTTGCTGGACCTGAGTAGTATATGGGTCGGTGCTGGACCCGTGATAATGTAGTATATGGGTCGGTGGCTGGACACTGTGATAATGTATATATATGGGTCGGTGGCTGGACACTGTGAGAATGTAGAATATGGGTCGGTGGCTGGACCCTGTGAGAATGTAGAATATGGTCGGTGGCTGGACCTGTGAGAATGTAGTATATGGGTCGGTGGCTGGACACTGTGATATGTTAGTATGTGTCGGTGGCTGGACACTGTGATAATGTGAATATGGGTCAGTGTTGGACCCGTGAGAATGTAGATATGGTCGGTGTCTGACCTGTGAGAAATGTAGAATATGGTCGTGTCTGGACCCTGTGGAGAATGTAGAATATGGGTCGGGTCTGACCTGTGAGAATGTAGAATATGGGTCAGTGTCTGGACCCTGTGAAGAATGTAGAATATGGGTCAGTGTTCTGGACCCTGTGAGAATGTAGAATATGGGTCGTGTCTGGACCCTGTGAGAATTGTAGAATATGGTCGAGTGTCTGGACCTGTGAGAATGTAGAATATGGGTCGGTGGCTGGACCCTGTGAGAATGTAGAATATGGGTCATTCTGGACTTGAGAATGTAGAATATGGGTCATGTCTGGACCCTGTGAGAATGTAGAATATGGGTCGGTGGCTGGACCCTTGGATAATGTAGGTGTGGGTTGGTGTCTGCACCCTGTGAGAATGTAGAATATGGGTCAGGGTCTGGACCCTGTGAGATGTTGAGATATGGTCAGTGTCTGGACCCTGTGAGAATGTAAGATATGGGTCAGTGTCTGGACCCTGTGAGAATGTAGAATATGTCAGTTTCTGGACCCTGTGAGAATGTAGAATATGGGTCAGTGTCTGGACCCTGTGAGAATGTAGAATTGGGTCGTGTGCTGACCTGTGATAATGTAGGTGTGGGTTGGTGTCTGGACCCTGTGAGAATGTAGAATATGGGTCGGTGTTCTGGACCCTGTGAGAATGTAGAATTTGGTCAGTGTCTGGACCCTGTGAGAATGTAGAATATGGTCAGGTCTGGACCCTGTGAGAATGTAGAATATTGGTCTTGTGCTGGACCCTGTGAGAATGTAGAATATGGGTCGGTGGCTGGACCCTGTGATATTGTAATATGGGTCAGTGTCTGGACCTGTGAGAATGTAGAATATGGGTCGTGGCTGACCATGTGATAATGTAGGTGTGGGTTGGTGTCTGCACCCTGTGATAATGGAATATGGTCGTGTATGGACCCTGTATAATGTAGGTGTGGGTTGGTGTCTGGACCCTGTGATAATGTAGGTGTGGGTTGGTGTCTGGACCCTGTGAGAATGTAGATATTGGGTCGGTGGCTGGACCCTGTGATAATGTAGAATATGGTCAGTGTTGGACCTGTGAGAATGTAGTATATAGTCGTGGTCTGGACCCTGTGAGAATTAGATATGGGTCGGTGGCTGGACCTGTGATAATGTAGGTGTGGGTTGGTGTCTGCACCCTGTGATAATGTAGATATGGGTCAGTGTCTGGACCCTTGAGAATGTAGAATATGGGTCGGTGTCTGGACCTGTGATAATGTAGATATGGGTCGGTCTGGACCTGTGAGAATGTAGAATATGGGTCGGTGTCTGGACCCTGTGATAATGTAGAATATGGGTCGGTGTCTGGACCCTGTGATAATTAGACTATGGTCGGGGCTGGACCCTGTGATAATGTAGACTATGGTCAGGGTCTGGACCCTGTGATAATGTAGACTATGGGTCGGTGTCTGACCCTGTGATAATGTAGACTATGGGTCAGGGTCGGACCTGTGAGAATGTAGAATATGGTCGGTGTCTGGACCCTGTGATAATGTAGATATGGGTCAGTGTCTGGACCCGTGAGAATGTAGAATAGGTCGTGGCTGGACCTGTGATAATGTAGGTGTGGGTGTGTGTCTGCACCCTGTGATAATGTAGAATATGGGTCGGTGTATGGACCCTGTGATAATGTAGGTGTGGTGTTTCTGGCCTGTGATAATGTAGTGTGGTTGTGTCTCACCTGTGATAATGTAGAATATGGGTCGGTTATGGACCCTGTGATAATGTAGGTGTTGGTTGGTGTATGGACCCTGTGATAATGTAGGTGTGGGTGGGTTGGACCTGTGATAATGTAGTGTGGTTGTCTGGACCCTGTGATAATGTAGGTGTGGGTCAGGTCTGCACCTTGATAATGTAGACTATGGGTCAGGGTCTCACCCTGTGATAATGTAGATATGGGTCAGTGTCTGACCTGTGATAATCTGTGTCCCCCAGTCTGAAAACATCCTTCCATCACGACAGCTAAAGTCCCCATCGTCAAGTTCTACCACTCAGAACGGGCCTGGAGGGAGCATATCCCTCTACAACACCGTGGCTTTGCACAACACACGGTCTGTGCGTCCTACGCTGACATCGACCCGCGGGTCAAGACGCTGTGCTACGTCATGAAGGCTTGTAAGGTGAGTCCAACACGTGATGGAGCAGACTTGGAACTACACGTGATGAGCAGCACGTTGATACCAACTGATGGAGCAGCACGTTAGGAATACCCACAACACTGTGGAGCAGCACGTTAGGCACTACGCACACTGATGGAGCAGCGTTAGGCATAGCACACTGATGGAGCAGCACGTTAGGACACGCACACTGATGAGCGACTTAGACTAGCAACACTGATGGAGCAGCACGTTAGACTACGCAACACTGATGGAGCAGCACGTTAGAACTACGCACACTGATGGAGCAGCACGTTAGGCACTACGCAACACTGATGGAGCAGCACGTTAGCACTACGCAACACTGATGGAGCAGCACGTTAGGAACTACGCAACACTGATGGAGCAGCACTTAGATAGCAACACTGATGAGCGCACGTTAGATACAACACTTGATGGAGCAGCACGTTAGGAACTACGCAACACTGATGGGCAGCACGTTAGGCACTACGCAACACTGATGGAGCAGCACGTTAGGAACTACGCAACATGATGGAGCAGCACGTTAGGAACTACGCAACACTGATGGAGCAGCACGTTAGGCCACTATCGCAACACTGCATGGAGCAGCACGTTAGGCATACGACACTGAGGCAGCACGTTAGCATCGCAACACTGATGGAGCAGCACGTTAGGCACTACGCAACACTGATGGAGCAGCACGTTAGGCACTACGCAACACTGAGGAGCAGCACGTTAGGCAACTACGCAACACTGATGGAGCAGCACGTTAGGCACTACGCAACACTGATGGAGCAGCACGTTAGGCACTACGCAACACTGAGGAGCAGCTCCGTTAGGCACTACGCAACACTGATGGAGCAGCGACTTAGGACTACCAAACACTGATGCGAGCCAGCACGTTAGGGCACATTACACAACACTGATGGAGCAGCACGTTAGGCACTACCAACACTGATGGAACAGCACGTTATGGCACTACGCAACACTGATTGAGCAGCACGTTAGGAACTTAACCATACACTGATGGAGCAGCACGTTAGGCCACTACACAACACTGATGGAGCAGCACGTTAGGTCACTACACAAACTGATGGAGAGCACGTTAGGACTACACCACTGATGGAGCACACGTTGACTTACAACTGATGGAGCAGCACGTTAGCACTACACAACACTGCTGGGAGCAGCACGTTAGCTACTACGCAACACTGATGGAGCAGCACGTTAGCACTACAACACTGATGGAGCAGCACGTTAGGCACTACACACGTGATGGAGCAGCGCTTAGGCACTAACGCAAACACTGATGGAGCAGCACGTTAGCACTACGGCAAACACTGATGCACACGTAGGCACTACGCAACTGATGGAGCGCACGTTAGGAACACGCTATTGAGCATTGCCGTCTAGTTATGGTGTTATACTGGTCCCGCTGGTCTAGATTAAAGGGAGTTAAATCTTGCTGCCTGTGGGTATCTAGCGTTAAAGAGCGACACTGTTTAAATATCTGTGTTCCCTGTCACGTTAAGGGCATTACCATGTTGTCCCTGGATCCTAGTTAAAGGGTTGTGTTTAATATCTATGTGTGTCCCCTGGTCTAGTTACAAAGGGATGTTTTAATATCTTATGTTGTCCCTGGTCTAGTTAAAGGGGATGTTTTAATATCTATGTTGTCCCGGCAGTTAGGAGTTACAGTATCTGTTGTCCCCTGTCTAGTTAAAGGGATGTTTTAATGATCTTTTGTCCCCTGGTCTAGTTAAAGGGTTGTTTTAATATCTATGTTGTCCCCCTGTCTAGTTAAAAGGGGATGTTTTAATATCTTATGTTGTCCCCTGGTCTAGTTTTAAAGGGATGTTTAATATCTATGTTGTCCCCTGTCTAGGTAAAGGGGTTGTTTAATATCTATGTTGTCCCTGTCTAGTTAAAGGGGATGTTTTAATATCTATGTTGTCCCCGGTCTAGTGAAGGATTTTTAATATCTATGTTGTCCCCTTGTCTAGTTAAAGGGATGTTTTAATATCTGTTGTCCTGGTCTATGTTAAAGGGGATATTTTAATACTATATTTGCCCCTGTCTAGTTAAAGGGGATGTTTTAAATATCTATGTTGTCCCCTGTCTAGTTAAGCGGATTGTTTTAATATCTATGTTCCCCTGGTCTAGTTAAAGGGGATGTTTTAATATCTATGTTGTCCCCTGGTCTAGTTAAAGGATGTTTTAATATCTGTGTGCCCTGGTCTAAGTTAAAGGGGATGTTGCTTAAATATCGATGTTGTCCCCTGGTCTAGTTCAAGGGGATGTTTTAACATCTATGTTGTCCCCTGGGTCGGTAGTTTAGAGGGGATGTTTTATAATATCTATAGTGTCCCCTGGTCTAGTTGGATGTTTGAATATTATGTCTGTCTAGTGTGTGAATCGGTCGAGCGTCGAGGCGTCGGTTCGTCTATGGCTTCACCCTGATGTGCGTTTTCCTCACAACCATTATAGGCCTGTCAACGAGTAAGAAGAGGGAGGCCACCTTGTTATGACCTGTACTACAGAGGTAAGACACAGAGGAACACACCGTTTGATACCTGTACTACGGAGGTAGACACAGAGGAACCACCTGTTATACCTGTACTACAGGAGGTAAGACACAGAGAACCCAACTGTTACCGTACTACAGGAGGTAAGACACAGAGAACCCACTGTTAACCTGTACTACAGGAGTAAGACACAGAGAACCCACTGTTTATACCTGTACTACAGAGGTAAGACACAGAGGAACCACCTTTATCTGTACAGGAGGGTAAGACAAGACTGACAACCTGTTATACCTTGTACTACAGAGAGGTAAACACAGAGGAACCACCTGTTTACCTGTACTACAGGAGGTAAGACACAGAGAACCCACCTGTTATAAGTACTGACAGGAGTGTAGACACAGAGGAACCCACCGTTATTACCTTGTCTACAGGAGGTAAGACACAGAGGAACCACTGTTATACCTGTACTAAAGGAGTGGTAAGAAGAGGAACCCACCGTGGTTATACCTTACTACAGGAGGTAAGACACAGACAACCAACCGCTGTATATTACTCCTGTACTACGGAGGTAAGATCACAGAGAACACACCGTGTATACCTGTACTACAGGAGGAATGACACAGAGGAACACACCTGTTATACTGTACTACAGGAGGTAGCATAGAGGAACCACCTGTATACCTGAGCTACAGGAGTAAGAACAGAGACCCACCTGTTATACCCTGTACTACAGGAGGTAAGAACAGAGAACCCACCTGTTTATACCTGTACTACAGAGTAAGACACAGAGGAACACCACCTGTATACCTGTACTACAGAGGTAAGACACAGAGGGGAACCCGGTATACCTGTACTACAGGAGGTAAGGACACACGATGGCAACACCACCCTGTATACCTGTACTACAGGAGGTAAGACACAGAGACCACCACCTGTACTACAGGAGGTAAGACACAAGGAACCCACCTGTTTACTGTACTACAGGAGTAAAGACTACAGAGAACCCAACCTGTGTATACCGTTGTACTACAGGGAGTAAGACACAGAGGACCCACTGGTTATGTCTGTTCACTACAGGAGGTGAGACACAGAGGGAACCACACCTGTTATACAGCTGTACTACAGGTAAGACACAGTTAGACCATGTTTATACTTGTACTACAGGAGGGTAAGACACAGAGAAACCCACCTGTTATTACATTTATACAGGAGGTAGACACAGAGGAACAACCTGTTATACCTGTACTACAGGAGGTAAGACACAGAGGAACCCACCTGTTATACCTGTACTACAGGAGGTAAGACACAGAGAACCCACCTGTACTACAGCTGAAAATATACTGAACAAAAATATAAACGGAACATGTAACATTTTCAAAGATTTTACTGAGGGTACAGTTCATATAAGGAAATCGGTCAATTTTAAATAAATTCATTAGATCCTAATCTATGGATTTCACGACTGTGAAGCGATGCAGCCATGAGTGGACATGGGAGGGCATCGGCCCACCCACTGGGGAGCCAATCAGAATTAGTTTCTCCCCACAAAAGGGCATCATTACAGACAGAAATGCTCTTAATTTTCATCAGCCTGGTCTCAGACGATCCCGCAGTTGAAGAAGCCGTATGTGGAGGTCCTGGGCTGGCTTGGTTACACGTGGTTGTGAGGCTGGTTGGACGTACTGCCAAATTCTCTAAAATGACGTTGGAGGCGGCTTATTGTAGACAAATGAACATTCAATTATTTTTTTGTTTTTATTTCACCTTTATTTAACCAAGTAGGCTAGTTGAGAACAAGTTCTCATTTACAATTGCGACCTGGCCAAGATAAAGCAAAGCAATTTGACACATACAACAACAGAGTTACACATGGAGTAAAACAAACATACAGTCAATAATACAGTAGAAAAATAAGTCTATATACAATGTGAGCAAATGAGGTGAGATTAGGGAGGTGAAGGCAAAAAAAGGCCATGGTGGCGAAGTAAATACAATATAGCAAGTAAAACACTGGAATGGTAGATTTGCAGTGGAAGAAAGTGCAAAGTAGAGATAGAAATAATGGGCGGTTGAAGAGCATGCATTTAGTTTTACTTGCGTTTAAGAGCAGTTTTAAGAGCAATTATCTGCCAACAGCTCTGGTGGCAGGCCAATTGCACGCTCCCTCAAAACGTCTGTGGCATTGTGTTGTGTGACACAATTGCACATTGTAGGGAGGCCTTTTATTGTACCCAGCACAAGGTGCACACACCTGTCAGGTGGATGGATAATCTTGGCAAAGGAGAAACGCTCACTAACAGGGATGTAAACAAATGTGTGAACAACATATGAGAGAAATAAGCTTTTTGTGCGAAAATTTCTGGGGTGTTTTATTTCGGCTCCTAAAACATAGGACCAAGACTTTACATGTTGCGTTTACATTTTTGTTTAGTATACAATATTTTTGGTTATGGAAAATATATTTCACAGCGATTCAGATGGTACAATGATTCTCTACACAATACTTGCTTGTTTTGCCATAAACTGAAATTAAGCAAACTATAATTTTACCAACTAGGAAATGGCGGAGCACTATGCAGATATTGCATCTTTAATTGAGAAAAAAGACTACTGAGATGGTTTGATAAAACATAAATATATATAGAACATACAGTGCCTTCGGAAAGCATTCAGACCCCTTTTACTCTTTCCACATTTTGTTACGTTACAGCCTTAATCTAACGTGGATTTAAAAAATACTCCGCAATCTACACACAATACCCCATAATGACAAAGCAAAAACAGAAAACTTTTTTTTTTTTTTTTAATCTATTTTATAAAACATTCAAAACAGACATTTTATTTACACAAGTATTCAGACCCTTTGCTATGAGACAAAAAACATGTAGATCAGGTGCATCTTGTTTCCATTGATCATCCTTGAGATGTTTCTACAACTTGGTCGAAGGAATTGACCCTAGAGCTCCGAGACAGGATGGTGTCGAGGCACAGATCTGGGGAAGGGTACCAAAACATTTCTGCAGCATTGCAGGTCCCCAAGAACACAGTGGCCTCCATCATTCTAAAATGGAAGAAGTTTGTAACCACCAAGACTCTTCTTATAGCTGACCGCTCGGCCAAACTGAGCAATCGGGGGAGAAGGACCTTGGTCAGGGAGGTGACCAAGAACCCAATGGTCACTCTGACAGAGCTCCTCTGAGGAAATAGGAGAACCTTCCAGAAGGATAACCATCTCTGCAGCACTCCACCCATCAGGCCTTCTTGGTAGAGTGACCAGATCAAAGCCCCTCAGTTAAAGGCACATGACAGCCCGCTTGGAGTTTGTCAAAAGGCACCTAAAGATTCTCTGGTCTGATAAAACCAAGATTACTATTTGGCCTAAATGTCAAGTGTCCTGTCTGGAGGAAACCTGGCATCATCCCTAAAGTGAAGCATGGTGGTGTTAGCATTATGCTGTGGGGATGTTTTTCAGCAGCATGGATTTGGAGACTATTCAGGTTCAAGGCAAAGATGAACGGAGCAAAGTACAGAGAGATCCTTGATGAAAACCTGCTCCAGAGCGCTCAGGACCTCAGACTAGGGCGAAGGTTCACCTTCCAACAGGACAACGACCCAAAGCACACAGCACAGGAGTGGCTTCGGAACAAGTCTCTGAATGTCCTTGAGTGGCCCAGCCAGAGCCCGGACTTGAACCTGATCGAACATCTCTGGAGAGACCTGAAAAAAACTGTGCAGCGACGCTCCCCATCCAACCTGACAGAGTTTAAGAGGATCTGCCGAGAAGAATGGAGAAACTCCTCAAATACAGGTGTGCCAAGCTTGTCGCGTCATACCCAAGAAGACTCTGTAATCGCTGCCTGAGGTGCTTCAACAAAGTACTGAGTACTAGCCTATCAGAAGCTTCTAAAACCATGACATCATTTTCTGGAATTTTCTAAGCTGTTTAAAGGCACAGTCAACTTAGCGTACGTAAACTTCTGACCCACTGGAATTGTGATACAGTGAAATAATCTGTAAACAATTGTTGGAAAAATGACTTGTCATGCATCAAGTAGATGTCCTAACCGACTTGCCAAAACTATAGTTTGTTAACAAGAAATTTGTAGAGTGGTTGAAAAACGGGTTTTAATGACTCCAACCTAAGTGTATGTAAACTTAAACTGTATGTAAATGTAATATTTCACAATTTATTATATATTTAATGAATGAGTCAATTTCTAAACCTGTTTTTGCTTGTGAAGGTTGATGAGGGGGGGGGGAAATGTAGTACATTTTAGAATAAGGCTGTAACAAAATGTGGAAAACGTCAAGGGGTCTGAATACTTTCCGAAGGCACTGTGTAATCAAATATATCCAAGCAGGAAGTAGATTTGATCTGCAACCTAAACCAGTGATTGTCATCCATTGTTGTTGTTGCTATTTTTCACTGTCAAAGGGCTCCAGAATGTTCTGAATAGAGGGCCATTTGCCTACATGTTATTATGCACTATCTGATAGGCTAATAGGACTAAACAGTCTGGAAGCCCTGCTGTTTTACATTGTGTGAATGGGCTTTATTTTAGAGGTTTTGAAAATATGAGGTTGTTGTAAACACTGCTGTTAGCGTTGTGTGTTTGATGTAACTTAATGTGTGTTTTGTAGATTTATGACGGGGAGGAGAAGCCAGAGGTACTAGTGGATGGATGGAACGTCTACTTCTACGATGATCTGGAAAACCTAGTGAGTCACTCAGCTGGTGTGTCACCGGAATTAAATAAACATAAATACAGGTTGTATTTACAATGGTGTTTGTTCTTCACTGGTTGACCTTTTCTTGTGGCAACAGGTCACAAATCTTGCTGCTGTGATGAACACTGTGGTATTTAACCCAATAGATATGGGAGTTTATCAAAATTGGGTGTGTTTTCTAATTCTTTGTGGGTCTCTGTGTAATCTGAGGGAAATATGTGTCTCTAATATGGTCATACATTGGGCAGGAGGTTAGGATGTGCAGCTCAGTTTCCACCTCATTTTGTGGGCAGTGAGCACATAGCCTGTCTTCTCTTGAGAGCCAGGTCTGCCTACTGCGGCCTTTCTCAATAGCAAGGCTATGCTCACTGAGTCTGTACATAGTCAAAGCTTTCCTTAAGTTTGGGTCAGTCACAGTGGTCAGGTATTCTGCCACTGTGTACTCTCTGTTTAGGGCCAAATAGCATTCTAGTTTGCTCTGTTTTTTTGTTCATTCTTTCCAATGTGTCAAGTAATGATCTTTTTGTTTTCTCATGATTTGGTTGGGTCTAATTGTGTTGCTGTCCTGGGGCTCCGTGGGATCTGTTTGTGTTTGTGAACAGAGCCCCAGGACCAGCTTGCTTAGGGGACTCTTCTCCAGGTTCATCTCTCTGTAGGTGAGGGCTTTGTTATGGAAGGTTTGGGAAACGCTTCCTTTTAGGTGGTTGTAGAATTTAACGACTATTTTCTGGATTTTGATAATTAGAGGGTATCGGCCTAATTCTGCTCTGCATGCATTATTTGGTGTTTTACGTTGTACACAGAGGATATTTTTGCAGAATCCTGCATGCAGTCTTTTTTGCTGTCCCATTTTGTGAATTCTTGGTTGGTGAGCGGACCCCAGACCTCAACCATAAAGGGCAATGGGTTCTATAACTGATTCCAGTATTTTTAGCCAGATCCTAATTGGTATGTCGAATGTTATGTTCCTTTTGATGGCATAGAAGGCCCTTCTTGCCTTGTCTCTCAGATCGTTCACAGCTTTGTGGAAGTTACCTGTGGCGCTGATGTTTAGGCCGAGGTATGAATAGTTTTTTGTGTGCTCTAGGGCAACGGTGTCTAGATGGAATTTGTATTTGTGGACCTGGCAACTGGACCTTTTTTTGGAAAACCATTATTTTGGTCTTACTGACAATTACTGTCAGGGTCGACGTCAGACAGAATCTGTGCAGAAGATCTAGGTGCTGCTGTAGGCCCTCCTTGGTTGGTGACAGAGGCAACAGATCATCAGCAAACAGTAGACTTTTGACTTCAGATTCTAGTAGGGTGAGGCCCGGTGCTGCAGACTGTTCTAGTGCCCTCACCAATTCGTTGATATATATGTTGAAGAGGGTGGGGCTCAAGCTGCATCCCTGTCTCACCCCACGGCCCTGTGGAAAGAAATCTAGAGGAAAACCTGGTCTGCTTTCCACCAGACATTGGGAGACAAATCCACCTTGTAGCAGGACATTACTTAAAACGCATGGCCAATTCTACACTGGAGTTACTTTCCAAGACGACATTGAATGTTTGTTTTGACTTAAATCGTCTTGAAAATCAACAAACAATTTGACAGAGCTTAAGAAGAATAATGGGCAAATGTTTAACAATCCAGGTGTGGAAAGCTCTTAGAGATTTACCCAGAAGGACCCACAGCTGTAATCACTCTTAGAGATTTACCCAGAAGGACTCTCAGCTGTAATCACTCTTAGAGATTTTTTACCCAGAAGGACTCTCAGCTTGTAATCACTCTTAGAGATTTACCCAGAAAGACTCACAGCTGTAATCACTCTTAGAGATTTACCCAGAAGGACCACAGCTGTAATCACCTCTAGAGAATTTACCCAGAAGGACTCTCAGCTGTAATCACTCTTAGAGATTTACCCAGAAGGACCCACAGCTGTAATCACTCTTAGAGATTTACCCAGAAGGACTCTTAGCTGTAATCGATGCTAAAGGTGACTAACATGTATTGACTTGGGGTTGAATACTGACCTATTCAAAATATATTAGTATTTTATTTAACATCAATAAAAAAATACATTTGTCTTCCACTTTGACATTAGAGTATTTTGTGTAGATTGTTGACAAAAAATTACAAGTCAATTTTAATTTCCACTTTGTAACTCAACAAAAGGTGTAAAAAGTCATCGGTGTGAATACTTTCTGAAGGCACTATATATGGTCGCGGGGGGGTTCTATGGGCAGTGGTCGAGGAGTGGGGCTTGGTTTCTAACTTTGTAGTCTGTTAAAATTAAATAGGTTGTTTTAATTTTTTTTTTAATTATTATTATTATTTTTTCACCTTTATTTAACCAGGTAGGCTAGTTGAGAACAAGTTCTCATTTGCAACTGCGACCTGGCCAAGATAAAGCATAGCAGTGTGAACAGACAACACAGAGTTACACATGGAGTAAACATCTTGTTTCCATTGATCTTGTTTCCATTGATCATCCTTGAGATGTTTCGACAACTTGATTGGAGTCCACCTGTGGTAAATTCAATTGATTGAACATGATTTGGTTAGGCACACACCTGTCTATATAAGGTCCCACAGTTGACAGTGCATGTCAGAGCAAAAAACAAGCCATGAGGTTGAAGGAATTGTCTGTAGAGCGCTGAGATAGGATTGTGTCGAGGCACAGATCTGGGGAAGTGTACCAACAAATTTCTGCAACATTGAAGGTCCCCAAGAACACAGGACTCTGACCATGAGAAACAAGATTCTCTGGTCTGATGAAACCAAGAATGTCACGCCTGGAGGAAAGATTGCACCATTCCTACAGTGAAGCATGGTGGTGGCAGCATCATGCTGTGGGGATGTTTTGCAGCGGCAGGGACTGGGAGACTAGTCAGGATCGAGGCAAAGATGAACGGAGCAAAGTACAGAGAGATTCTTGATAAACCTGCTCCAGAACGCTCAGGACCTCAAATTGGGGCGAAGGTTCAATTTCCAAAAGGACGACGACCCTAAAAACACAGCCAAGACAACGCAGGAGTTCGGGACAAGTCTCTGAATGTCTTTGAGTTGCCCAGCCAGAGCCCTGACTTGAACCCGATCGAACACCTCTGGAGAGACCTGAAAATAGCTGTGCATTGACGCTCCCCATCCAACCTGACAGAGCTTGAGAGGATCTGCAGAAAAGAATGGGAGAAACTCCACAAATACAGGTGTGCCATGCTTGTAGCGTCATACCCAAGAAGAATCAAGGCTTTAATCACTGCCAATGGCGCGTCAACAAAGTACTGATTAAAGGGTCTGAATACTTATGTGAATATGATATTTCTTTTAAAATTTTATACATTTGTAAAAATGTCTAAACCTGTTTTTTTGCTTTCATTATGGGGTATTGTGTTTAGATTGAAGAGCAAAAAACGATAAGTTAAAGGGTCTGAACTTTCAGAATGCGCTGTAACTATTTGGGCAAATAAAGGTATATTTAAGATCAAATCTCTCTTTCTCGCTCTATCTCTAGCCTGAGCGCTGGCAGCAGAGGAACGTGGAGTGTGTAGGGGCTCTGTGGCTGGGCCTGCTGCAGTTCTACACCGAGACCTTTGACTTCAGAGAACATGTCATCTCCATCAGACAGAGCGCAGCTCTCACCACCTTCAACAAGCAGTGGACCTCTAAGTACATCGTCATCGAGGGTCAGTACTAGACTGACTTCATTTATTCTTTTCAACTCCTAGCACAGTTTTCTAGACAGTAAGCTATGGGTCGAGGGTCGGTAAACTGCAGGGGTTGAGTGGAGCTATGGGTCGAGGGTTGGTAAACGTGGGGGGGTTTGAGGAGCTGAGGGTCGGTAAACGTGGGGGGTTTGAGGAGCTGAGGGTCGGTAAATGTGGAGGGGGTTGAGTGGAGCTATGGGTCAAGGGTCGGTAAACGTGGAGGGGATTGAGTGGCGCTATGGGTCGAGGGTCGGTAAACGTGGAGGGGGTTGAGTGGCGCTATGGTCGAGGGTCGGTAAACGTGGGGGGGTTGAGTGGAGCTATGGGTCGAGGGTCGGTAAACGTGGAGGGGGTTGAGTGGAGCTATGGGTCGAGGGTCGGTAAACGTGGAGGGGGTTGAGTGGCGCTATGGGTCAGGGTTGGTAAACGTGGAGGGGGTTAAGTGGAGCTTTGGGTCAAGGGTCGGTAAACGTGGAGGGGGTTGAGTGGAGCTATGGGTCGAGGGTCGGTAAACGTGGGGGGGGTTGAGTGGCGCTATGGGTCGAGGGTCGGTAAACGTGGAGGGGGTTGAGAAGCTGAGGGTCGGTAAACGTGGGGGGTTGAGTGGCGCTATGGGTCGAGGGTCGGTAAACGTGAGGGGGTTGAGAGCTGAGGTCGGTAAACGTGGGGGGGGTTGAGTGGCGCTATGGGTCGAGTGTCGGTAAACGTGGAGGGGTTGAGGAGCGTGAGGGTCGGTTAACGTGGGGGGGTTGAGTGGCGCTATGGTATGTGCTGGCTTTTGATTCATCCCGCCGTCTGCGGCCCAACCCGGCACGCCGCGTCGTCGCTGACCGGCTCCGCCACTGCCGCGTCGCCCCTGACCAGCTTACAACAGTTTGATGTTGTATTGCTGGTTCTAATAAAGCCTGCTCACCCTGCAGCAGTCCGAGGCCAGGAGATTGAGAACCAGTGAGATGTCACTATGTTGTTGTTCTCTCAGATCCTTTGACCTACCATAACCTGGGAGCTGGCCTGTCCAGGAGAAGTAGGTGTCTCTCTGTCTCTCTCTGTCTCTCTCTCTGTCTGTCTGTCTGTCTGCCTGTCCAGGAGAAGATAGGTGTCTCTCTGTCTCTCTCTTGCTGTCTGTCTCTCTCTGTCTGTCTGTCTGTCTGCCTGTCCAGGAGAAGTAGGTGTCTGTCCTCTCTGTCTCCGTCTGTCTCTCTCTGTCCAGGAAAAGTAGTGTGTCGTCTCTCTCTGTCTCCGTCTGTCTCTCTCTCGGTCTGTCTCTCTCTGTCCAGGAAAAGTAGGTGTCTGTCTGTCTGACTATTGGCACTGACCTCACAGCAATCCCTTCTGTCTCTCTCTCCCTCTTCTGTCTCGTCTCTCCTTCATAGTGACCAACTTCATCATGAAGGCGTTCATTAATGGTCGAAGAGTGTTTGGAACGCCAGTCAGGCCTACCCTCCTGAGTACACTAGTCAGATGGTTAGTATCCACTACCTACCCTTCTGAGTACACTAGTCAGATGGTTAGTATTCACTAACTACCCTCCTGAGTACACTATCAGATGGTTAGTATCCACTACCTACCCTCTGAGTACGCTAGTCAGATGGTTAGTATTCACTACCTACCCTCCTGAGTACACTAGTCAGATGGTTAGTATTCACTACCTACCCTCCTGAGTACGTTAGTCAGTTGGTTAGTATCCACTACCTACCCTCCTGAGTACGCTAGTCAGATGGTTTAGTATTCACTACCTACCCTCCTGAGTACGCTAGGTCAGATGGTTAGTATCCACTATCCTACCCTCTGATACCTTCCGTGCTTGTGGTTGTTCTCCTAACCTACCTTATCTGTATCTCTCTCTGTTTTTTTTGTTGTTTTGTTGTCTTGTTCGATTACCGAGTGAATGGTTCAGTATCACTACCTACGCCTCCTAAGTACGCTGAGTCTCAGATGGAGTATTAGTATTCCGCTGATCTATCGAGTAGTAACTACTACCTCCTCCTGAGTAAGCTAGTGCAGATGGTTATGTATTTCACGTACTACCTTCTCCTTGATGACGCTAGTGCAGAATGGTGTCGTATCCAGCTACCTACCTCTCCTGAGTACGTAGTGCAGATGTTGAGTTATCGCACTACCTACCTCTCCTGGAGTATCGTAGTGCAGTATGGTTAGTAGTCCAGCTACCCGTACCCTCCTGAGTACTGCTATGTCCAGATTGGTTTGTATTCACTAACTATCCTCTCCTGAGTACGCTAGTCGAGCATGGTTAGTATCCACTACTACTCCGCTGAGTTAACACTAAGTCAGATGTTAGTATTTCATCTACTTACCGCTCGCTGTAGTACGCTATGTCAGATGGGTTATGTATTCTCCACTCCTACCTCCTGCGAGTTACGCTAGTCAGATGTAGTTATCCGACTACTACCCTCCTGACGTAACTGCTATTGTTCTGAATGGTTAGAAAATTCAGGTAGCTCTAAGCTGTTTGGGCCAGTGTAACCGAACTTCTTTGACCTGAGGTTTATTGACAGCACATATGTGTTGAATCTTCTCAGGAGTTCCCCTTCTGTTTGAAAAGTCCGAGCATGACACAGCTGAGTGCTTTTGAAGAGGACCAATGCGCGCGCTACCCTAAGAGCACACCCGCAAGCCCCCCCGCGCGTGCTTGGCAGGATGACGGGGCTTCCTCCTATCCCGAGGACGTCGGCCCCCCAACATCTTCATGCAAATCGGACTTGTCTCACTCAGAGCCCCGCCGCGCACGCCGCCCCCGAGAGTGAAGTGAGTGGCGTTCTAGCTCGGGGGTATGGTGGGTTGTCTGGGCAGGTTCTTTTAGGACTTTGTTTCGGTGTGGTGGTGTCGTTGTGTGGGGTGGCGTTGTCAATCTCCTTCTTGCGTATGTGGGGTCTTCGCCTAGGTCTAGGGCAGCGTCGCTGAGCAGGAGGACCCCCAGAACGTCGGAGGGAAGGCAGTGGATCTTTGTGGGGCGCGAGAGTCGGCTTGAGGGTGGGCATGGGAGCCGGGCGTCATGGGGTGCGGACCTTGCTGGAGGCTGACCGGGGAAGATGCAGCGATGCAGGACTAGTCCTGTAGTGGGGACATGTCACAACGCCCTCACGATCTAAGCAGGTAGTCTCGCCCCCGACCACCAGGGAGCGACCCGGGCCATGGACACGTACTGGAGTTCCTCTGCCTCCTTCCCTGATGCTCACTCTCGCGCCCTGGCTGGTTGCTCTCTGCGCTTCCTCTGCGCACTGATGTGGTGGGCCTGCTCCTGCTTGTCCGTTGTCTGTTCCTGCTTCGAGCTGGACTGCTGGCTGCTTATGACTCTGTCGCGTAGGATGGATGAGAAGTTATCACTAAGCGCACTCGTCACCACACGGCCGCGCTCGCTTTGTGACCATCGTCTCTGGACTCGGGCTCAATTGGACTCATCTACGCAATTCTGTATCTGCTGGGCCTTGATGGGTTGTCTGATCTTCCTTTAGCGTCCTGGCTGCTCGTCGGTTATTTGGTGGTGCTGCTATTCGTGTCGTGTTCTCTGGAGCGTAGGACTGAATACTTAGGCTTCTGGTCTCTCTAAGATAGGGTGCTGGCGCCGTTTGTGCCCTAGCTATTCTTGGCTCGTGTCCATGTTGTTCTACTGCTCGTCTGGTGACGTGAGCGAGATGTTGCTGTCTTCTTCTTGCATGTACCTTCTGGGGGAAAGGAGCTAGCTCGTCCGGATGTAGAGGATGATCTAATTCTATTAGTTCGTGTGCTTTTCATCTGGAAAGGCTATGCGCGCTTGAGGTGCTGAGCAGGATAGTTGGTTTGTATTCTCGGTCTCTCCTAGCTGGACTGTCTTTGGCGTGGTTCTAGTCCTTCTCGGTGGATCCAGACTGTGTCTTGTCCATGTATGCCACGAGAAGTTGGGCTGTGTGGAATGTTATATGGTCCGTCTTTGAGCTGCTCTAGGGGCAGTGGCCAAGAGATATCTAATGCAGAGATGTAGGAGAGTACTGGGAGTAAGAGTGCAATGATTTCATCACACATATGACGCTGCGACACACAAATCACGTAGCATCACCACCATCACGCAGCGTTATGTACACACTCTGAGTGGTTGATTTGGTGGCGGACGTCCTCGTTCTAACAGGAGGTAGGGAAGAAAAGTGACACCATCAAACACAAACATTTGGTGATATCGAGTCCGACAAAGCAGGTCCAGTGTGACTTTTGAAATGTCGCGACAGAGGGCAGGTTATCAGCTGAGTGTTTTTGAGTCCACAAGCAGGTCCGTGTGTTTGAATCCACAAAAGCAGGTCCGTGGTTTTGAATCCACAAGCAGGTCCGTGGTTTTGAATCCACAAGCAGGTCAAGTGTGTTTTGAATCCACAAGCAGGTCAGTGTGTGTTCGTGAGTTCCACAAGCAGGTCAGTGTGTTTTGAATCCACAAGCAGGTCAGTGTGTTTTGAATCCACAAGCAGGTCAGTGTGGTTTTGATCCACAAGCACACGGGTCTCAATACTGTTATTAATAGCCTGTTCTCTTTCCGAATCAGCTGTACTTTCTCAAAGTGCTGTAGAGACAGGAACCATGCCTAAAAACCCAAACAGGGAAGCAGATAGTCAAGGCTTGGTAACGCATACATGGGCTGCTAGGGGAACATAACTCCCGAGGATAAGACAACATCACCCTAGGAGAGAAGCCTAGACGAGATACCAGGCTATGAGGGGTGGCCAGTCCTCTTCTGGCTGGAGATTATAACAGAACATGGCCAAGATGTTCAAATGTTCATAAATGACCAGCATTGTCAAATAATAATAATCACAGTGGTTGTCGAGGGTGCAGCAAGTCAGCACCTCAGGAGTAAATGTCAGTTGGTTTTTCATAGCCGATCATTAAGAGTATCTCTACCGCTCCTGCTGTCTCTAGAGAGTTGAAAACAGCAGGTCTGGGACAGGTAGCACGTCCGGTGAACAGGTCAGGGTTCCATAGCCGCAGGCAGAACAGTTGAAACCGGAGCAGCAGCACGGCCAGGTGGACTGGGTACAGCAAGGAGTCATCATGCCAAGTAGTCCTGAGGCATGGTCCTAGGGCTCAGGTCCTCCGAGAGAGAGAAAGAAAGAGAGCATACTTAAATTCACACCGGATAAGACAGGAGAAGTACCGCGGCACAACCCAAGGGGGTGGCGCCAACCCAGATAGGAAGATCACGTCAATGACTCAACCCACTCAGGTGACGCACCCCTCCTAGGGACGGCATGGAAGAGCACCAGTAAGCCAGTGACTCAGCCCCTGTAACATGGTTAGAGAATCCCAGTGGAGAGAGTGGAACCGGCCAGGCAGAGACAGCAAGGGCGGTGTTCTTTTTTAGTCCACAAGCAGGTCAGTGTTTTATTTTTATTTTTTACCTAAAGGATTCTGAAGTGTTTGACTGGGGCTCAGCCATAGGTGGGCCTGGGAGGGCATAGGCCCACCCACTGGAGAGCCAGACCCAGCCAATCAGAATTCGTTTTTCCCAACAAAAAGGCTTTATTACAGACGGAAATACTCTTGAGTTTCATCAGCTGTGTCTGGTCTCAGACGATCCCGCAGGTGAAGAAGCCGGATGTGGAGGTCCTGGGCTGGCTTGGTTACACGTGGTCTGCCATTGTGAGGCCAGTTGGACGTACTGCCAAGTTCTCTAAAACTTTGTTTGAGGCAGCTTATGGTAGAGAAATTAACATTACAGTTTCCGTCAACAGCTCTGGTGGACATTCCTGCAGTCAGCATGCCAATTGCACGCTCCCTCAAAACTTGGGACATCTGTGGCATTGTGTTGTGTGACAGAACTGCCAATTTTTTTCGCGTGGCCTTTTATTGTCCCCAGCACAAGGTGCACCTGTGTAATTATCATGCTGTTTAATCAACTTCTTGATGTGCCACACCTGTCAGGTGGATGGATTATCTTGGCAAAGGAGAAATGCTCATTAACAGGGATGTAAACACTTTACATGTTGCATTTTATATTTTAGTTCAGTATTTATTTCTTATTATTTTTATGTTTCGGACTCTGATATTGCTCGTTCTGGTATTTAATTTCTTTATTTTAATTTTTGGGACTTTGTGTATTGTTAGGTATTACTGCACTGTTGGAGCTAGAAACATAAGCATTGTTTACGCGAACAATAACGTTTGATTTGATTTACTCAATGTTTCACTAACTTACAACAATAACAGCATTGTGTTGCCTTCCTTGATTGTCAGTGCATCTCTTCCTTGCTATCCTCCATAATTCTATCTTGCGTCCACATGTTTTCCAGGCGGTCTAGCCAGCAGGCACATGGGTCGGTCTGATCCCAGGAGGAGCCCAGTGGACTGAAGACCAGAGAGAGAGAAGAGATACGGAGGGAGAGAAGGAATGAGAGAGGGAGGCAGCTCTAGCCCCAAACCTCTGGGTTTTACTCTACTCCCTCTTGAGGTCTGGACAAAACTTCCAGTCCACCAGCCTGAACCTAGAACACCCGAAAACTAGAACTTGGAACACAGATCCTGGAACCTCGACTCCCATGGGAAATGGGCAGGGTCTGAGCCCCAGACAGAACATGTCTCCCAAATGGCACCCTATTCCCTATATAGTGCACTACATTTGACCAGGACCCATAGGACTAAAGTAGTGCACTACATTTGACCAGGACCCATAGGACTCTAAAGTAGTGCACTACATTTGACCAGGACCCATAGGACTCTAAAGTAGTGCACTACATGGGGAATAGGATGCCATTTGGGCTGCAGCTAAACAGAGAGAGGGTATTATGTTTTAACCACCACTCCTACTGTTTCAGAGAAGCTTTTTAAAGTGTTGTATTGTTTTAACTGAAAATACATTTTGCTTCTCCTGTTATTTTACCCCCCAACACCGGTGTGTTTTTATTTTGTTTTTATAATACTGATTATTTGTTAAATTTGCCTTGTGCACTGACGTCCTCCCAAACACCCCTCTCCTCCATTTTGGACAGTAGTTGAAGCCGGGCTGTGTGTGTGTGTCTCTGTACACTCCTGCGTGCATGCGCCGAGGGTTAAATCTGGATTTTAGAATTGTCCCTGAAACAAATTGGGACTATTGATAATAATGGACAGCTTGTATTAAAATGCCCCTAAATGCCAGAACATCCAACGATGGTAGCTAGCTAGATCCTTCCTGCCCCCTCTTAACACAGTGTTTTGTAGTGCTGTCATTGCAGTGACCTGGGCAGAGTCATATACTGAATATGTGGCTCTGTATCTGGGTTACCTGGGGTTACCTGGGTTACCTGTACCTAAATGGACCACTAGCTCCCTTGTGTGTAGATCTGAGAGGATTGGACAGGTGTAGTTATATGGCAAAACATTAAATTCCACTTTGTCCATTAGAGGGCAAGGTGGAGGTAGTTACCACCATATTGCTTATGCGTACCAAATTAATTATCCTTATCGATCTACACTCTCGAACACTGGATATGGGATCGGGCTGAGGGTTGATTTGGGGTTCTGCGTACATCGGTGAGGGATTTGGGGTTGAGGGGAAAATGTGGAAATATGCTTTTGTTTGTATGATGCGTTTCATGGCCAGTGCCTTGGCTTGGTGGGACTGATGGCTGTAATGTGAAGCTCTGCCCCTCTGCCCTGGGCTAATGTCCGCTGCTAGTATTCTGAGAAACGCACATCAAATAAACTTTCTTTACAAAAAAAAAAAGTGATTTAATGTCCAGATATTTTTTGTGTCAGAGTATCTTTCTGTCATTAGTTTAGAAAATAAACCCTCACAAGGGCTTTGTTTTGGAATGACTCAATTTTAGGTTGAATCACATTTCAATGTAGCCTCCTCAAATTGTTTACTGGCAGCCCCCGGTGCTTGTACAGTTTGTACTCGAGCAGCGTTCCTGCTGAGACTATTATTCACTCGATGTAGCTACATACATAAAAGGGGATACTACAATGTTATGGTTATAAAACTTTTTAAATGACCTTTGTTGCCAGCCAAATGACCTTATGTCTTTGTTGTGTTGCTCAAGTTTGTGGGGGTGTCATAAGTGTACTTTGTCTATTGGCTGAACTGCCTGTCAACTAAAAGAATCGCCCTATCGTGGCTCGGCTTGCTAATCCGATGTTGGCCCCTTTCGCACGCCTGCGCAGACGGGTGTTTTCATGTTAGCAAACGGGGCTACATTTAATGTTTAATTTTCTGGAGACTGCTGAACATGTCTGCCTCTATGGTGGCGAGAGCGACGGTCAGAGCTGTCAGTAAAAGAAAGATATTAGCTACAAGAGCCGCGTTAACTCTGGTAAGTGTGTTGAAGTATTCGGCATTGCTATTTTCCTCTCTAAACTGACGGTTTGTGTTATGACCGCTTGCTCCGAAGTTACATAAAGTGAGCTAGCTAGCTAACGTTACGCCACTCCGGCTAATGGGGGGGCCCTAGTAGTTGTTTGTAGTTTTAAATATGTCGTTGTTCTCTGGTTAAGCTCATAACGTGTGTTATGTATGTTCCTAATGACTTCGACGAACAGTGATCGAGTAGTGTGTTATTTAGTTAATATCGTTAACGATTAGGATTACACTAGCTTTAGCTAGCGAACTTGTAGTTACAGATATTGTGATTTAACCAAATATTTTTTGTTATCATTTGTCTGGTAGGCTGGACATGACATATAAAAATAAAAGTGTATATTGCATCCGCCATGGTGCCCAGTTTCATAATATTACTATGTCCAATCTGCTTGCCGTAGTTTATGTAATCGCGAAAAGCCTTATTTTAGGGCATTTTTCACCCTGCCAGTTTGTTGTATTAAGCACCAACTCTCCTACCGGAAGTTCTATTCCCAGCCCATTGTTCTGATTCACAATAACATCTTTACAATGTTAGCAATGAGATGTACCCGCGTTAACATTGAAGGTCTACCTCCGGTAACTTAATATTAACATGGTAATGCTACTTAGTGAGCGATATCACTATTCGCCTTGGTACACGTTGTGGTGACCCACGGTGCCAGAGATGGCTGGCGCCTACCCTTCAAAAGTTAAACATATTCTGGTCATGGCCAGTCCTAAAATTAACACTCGCCACCTGCCAAATGTGGGTAGATTTTTTGAATTCGCGGGTAAAATCCGCTGCATGGTCAATCCGGTGTCTGCATTGGCCGTGCAGCATTTACGGTGAAACAGCCTTTGCAGAAGTTGCATTCATACTTGCGAAACAGCGCCCCTCTGTCTCTATATGTCTATAGGCCAACTATCTGAGTCTGTCTAGGCTCCCGAGAGGCGCAGCGGTCTTAGGCAGTGCTAGAGGCGTCACTACAGACCCTGGTTCGATTGGGAGTCCCATAGGGTGGCACACAATTGGCCTAGCTTCGTCCGGGTTAGGGGTCGTCCGGGGTAGGCCGCCATTGTAATTACGAATTTGTTCTTAAGAAGGCAGAGGGGCTCTTTATTATGGACAGACTTCTCATCTTAGTTACTGTTGCATCAAATCATTATTTGTAATTTCTTTTTTTTAAGGTATGTTTCTTTAAACTGCATCGTTAAGGGCTTGTTAGTAAGCATTTCACTGTATTACCTGTTGTATTCGGCGCATGTGACAAATAACGATTTGATAAACATGTTTGGATCCCTTCTTAGGGACCAGCGTCCCGTCAACCGGACATGCAGCGCCTTGTCACGATCACAGATTTTAGAGAAACCACAAATGGCTGTACAGAGAAGTGTCTTATATCGGCAGAAAGCTTAAGTTCTTGTTAATATAACTGCACTGTCCAATTTACAGATTACAGATTTGACGATATTCTTGCAGAAAAATGTAATATGAATGCGAATGTCTCCTTCACGATATGACCAAATGTACCTGGGTGACTTCACACTAAATATCATGTAGTTTGCGCATACTTCAAGTTATCCGTCTGAAACTTTGCACATACACTTCTGCCATCTTGTGGACACCATAGGAATTACAACCAGAGTGATGGCTAGAAGTGGGACCTTTCTGTTGGTGGTAGGGGAAAAACAGTTGTGTTGGCTTATCTTGCCAATGAAAGCTGGGGATGAGTAGGTGACCTTATGAGGGTCAGATTGGTAATTTAGTCAGGACACCGGCGTTAACACCCCTACTGTTACCATAAGTGGCGTGTTAACTTTAGTCACCACAGAGAGTGTGGACACCGGTTTAACGTCCCATCCAAAAAACTGCACCCTACACAGGGCAATGTCTCAGAGGAAAGGGCACCTCCTACTGGCCCTCCAACACCACTTCCAGCAGCATCTGGTCTCCCATCCAGGGACTGACCAGGAACAACCCTGCTTAGCTTCAGATGCAGGGTGGTAATCTGCTGGAAGACTGCACTGTCGTGAATGATCATCAACCCCTTTCCTCTGGTTGTTCTTCCAGACTCCTCCTGCTGTAAATAGGATCCGGACCCTACTGGAGAACAAGCCAGAATACGTAAGTGTCCTTCTAACTAACCCTCCTCCCCACTGATATAATATATAACCCTCCTCTATCCCACTGAGATAATATATAACCCTCCTCTATCCCACTGAGATAATATATAACCCTCCTCTATCCCACTGAGATAATAT
>NW_019944206.1:0-1124 GCF_002910315.2 Salvelinus sp. IW2-2015 | reverse complement strand
GGTATAATGGTGGTTGTGTTGTGTTCCAGATTGGTCTGAGGGTGGGTGTGAGGGGTTATGGGTAGTGGTATAATGGTGGTTGTGTTCCAGATTGGCCTGAGGGTTGGTGTGAGGACGCGGGGCTGTAACGGTATGACCTACACTCTGGACTTCACCAAGCAGAAGGATCCGGCTGATGAGGAAGTGCTGCAGGACGGTGAGCAACGTTATCATCGTGTTCCTTAACGTCACTGAAATGTTTTCCTCTGAATGATGTATGTAATAGATTGTCTGTCGTTGAATTGTGTAACTTTATCATCAACGTCTCCCCAATGTAATGTTGAAATGTTTTTTTCAAAACATGATATGTATATGGAGGGATTTCAGTGACAATAAAACATTTATTCAATATTTTTGCATGATTAATTCAAATTAAATTGGATCTTATTTTCCCCCATTTAAACTGGTCCTTGGTCTGGTTGTGGACGGGAACCACTGGTCCTTGGTCTGGGTCTAAATAGTTCTGGTCTTGACTTCATCTTTGGTAATCAATCCAATTTTATACTTTTGAATCCATGTGGGTAGTGGACCGGCGCAAACATGGTAGAGTGATGGCATGGCCAGCAAGGGGCTCTATTCCCTCCAAGAGTGACTTGACGTCAGGCCCAAACTCACTCAACTTCATTGGCTCACACCAGCCATTACGTTTAAGATATCAATTTAATTTATAATGCATTTAAAGATCTTTGTGTATAGATGCTGTACACCAAGTTTCTAAAAAAAAATAAAAAAAATATTTAGCAGTGTCTGAGGAGATGCTGTTTAAAAATGTTGGAAGAATTGACACTATTTTCAAAATGGCAGATTTATCACGTTTGTAGCGCCACCGTTTGGCCGAGTTGCACTACGTGTAAGTTTGGTCTCTGTTGGACGTGCCATTTCAGAGCTGTTGCTCTCCAAAATAACCCTAACAATTAGAATAGGTTTCCAGTCCCTACACTGCTGAAGTCCTAATGATAATGAACAAATACAGGAGGGTTTCACCAGTCCCTAATGATAATGAACAAATACAGGAGGGTTTCACCAGTCCCTAATGATAATGAACCAATACAAGAGGGTTTCACCAGTCCCTAATGATAATGAAC
>NW_019944205.1:85826-99043 GCF_002910315.2 Salvelinus sp. IW2-2015 | reverse complement strand
ATTGGAAAATGTACTGTCAGCTAGCTTATTCCACTGTCAGCTATCTTACTAGCCTAATGTGGGGTAACATGTCAGCTAGCTATGCTGCTGTTTTTGGTGGAAATGTACTGTCCTAGCTATCGTAGCTACTCTATATAGCTTGTGGGAAATGTCACTAGATTCTTGGTAAATAATGTCAGTAGCTTTAGCTGGAACATTCAGCTACTACTGTTGATGAAATTGCATGTAAGCTACTATACTACTCTTAGGCTGAAACAAATGTCAGCAGTCTTACTACTGTTATTGAAACGTACTGTCAGCTGCTATACTACTGTTGGTGAAAAGGACTGTCAGCTAGCTATACTACTGTTGTTCTGAAACGTACTTCAGCTAGCCATACTGCTGTTAGTGAAACATCGATGTAAGCTAATTATACTAGTGTAGGTGAAACATTGTCAGCTAGCTATACGTGCTGTTGATGGGACTAATCACGTCAGCAAGCAAAACTACTGTGGTGGAAAGTACTGGTCAGCTAGCTATCTAACTTTGGTGAAAAGTACTGTCAGCTGCTATACTTGTGTTGATGAATAATCACGAAGCTAGCCAAAAACTACTGTTGTGAAACGTACTGTCAGCTAGTATACTAACTTTGGTGAAACGTACTGTCAGCTGGCTATAAGTGCTGTTGTTGAAATAGCATGTAAGCTAGCTAATATTACTGTGGTGAACATGTCAAACTAGTCTATACTACTGTTGGTTGAAATGTACTGGCAGCTAGCTTATAATGCTGTGGGGAAATAGCATGTAAGCTAGCTATATTACTGTTGGTGGAACATGTCAGCTAGCTATACTTACTTGGGAAACGTACTGTCAGCTAGCATGCGCCTGTTGGTGAAACATCATGTACAGCTACTTTACTATATACGTGAAACATTGGGTCAGCCTACTATATTTCTTGGTAAACAGTGTCAGCTAGCTATGCTGCTGTTTGGGAGAATGTACTCAGACTAGCTATACTATACTACTGTTTGTGAAACGTACTGTAGCTAGTTATACTGGCGGTGGTGAAACATCATGTTAAGCTAGCTAGACTACAGTGGTGAACATTGGTCCACTCTCTATACTTCTGTTGGTGAAACATTGTCAGCTAGTATACTACTATGGGAGCAATCTACTGTCAGTTGCTATACTACTTTTGTGGAACATGTCAGCTAGCTATGCTCTGTTGTTGAAATGTACTGTCAGCTTGCTACTGTTGTTGAAATGTACTGTCAAGCTAGTTATACTACTGTTGGTGAAAACATACGTCAGCTAGCATACGACTGTTGGTGAGACGTAAGCGTCAGCTATCTATACTTCTGTTGGTGAAACATTGTCACTAACTATATTACTATGGTGAAACCATACGTAGCAAGCTATACTACTGTGGTGAAATGTCCTGTCAGTTAGCATACTTACTGTTGGTGAAACATTGTCCAGTTAGCTATATTATGTTGGTGAAGAGTACTGTCAGCTAGCTATTCTGCTGTTGCTGGAAATGTAACTGTCCAGCTAGCTTATTATGCTGGTGAAACATATCAGCTAATCTACTGTTGTTGTAGTATGTTCAGTAGCTATACTTGGCGTTGGTGAATAATCAATGTAAGCTAGCCAATACTACGTGTGTGATAATTCATGTAAGCAGCTATACTAACTATACGGTGGAAACATATGTCAGCTACTATACTACGTTATTGGAAACTACTGTAGGTAGCATACTACACATGGTCTGGTGAAACTAACTGTTCAAGCTAGCTATACTACTTGTGAAACGTACTGTCCAGCTAGCTATAATGCTGTTGGTAAATATCATGAAGTAGCTTTATTACTGTGTGGGGAACATGCAGCTAGCTTATCTACGTTGTCGAAACGTACTGTCATCTAGATATGACTTGGCGGTTGGTGGAAACATAATGGTACGGCTATATATACTCCTGTTGTTAAACATGTAGCCTAGCCGTATACTGATATTGGGTGAAATCTATTGTCAGTTTGCGCTATAACTAACTGTTGGTGGAACCATGGCAGTTAGCTATCCTCTTTTGGTGAAACATACTGTCAGCTAGCTATACTACTGTTTGGTGAAACGTACTGTCAGCATAGCTGTACTACTGTTGGGAACATGTCAGTTAGCTTATATACTGTGGTGACATGTCAGCTAGCTATACTACTGTTGTAAAACATAATGTCAGCTACTACTGTGGGTGAAACGTACTGTCAGCTTGCTATACTACTGTTGTTGAAACGTACTGTCAGCTAGCTATACTACTGTTGTAAAACATAATGGTTCAGCTAGCTACGTTGTTGTAACGACTGTCAGCTAGCTATACTTTTGTTAATGAAAACCTACTGTCGCCGTAGCTGTACCACTGTCAGGTATTATACTAGGCCTACTGTTGGTGACACATCATGGTAAAAAGCTTAAGCTATACTGTTGTTGTGGAACTTCTGTCAGCTAGCTATACTGACTGTTGTGAAACGTAAATGCACTTATCTCAAATCAAAATCAAATCAAATTTTAATTTGTCACATACACATTGGTAGCCAGATGTTAATGCGAGGTGCGAATGTTGTGTTCTAGTTCCACCAAGCAGTAATAACTAACGAGTAATCTTAACCTAACAATTCCACAAACTACTACCTTTATACCACAAGGTAAAGGGTAAAGAATTGTACATAAAGATATATGAATGGTGATGGTACAGAACGGCATAGGCAAGATGCAGTAGATGATCGAGTAGCAGTGTATACATATGAGATGAGTAATGTAGGTATGTAAACATCAAAGTGCATGTTTAAAGTGGCTAGTGATACATGTATTACATAAAGATGGCAAGATGCAGTAGATGATTAGAGGATAGTATATTACATTATATTAAGTGGCCATATGTTTAAAGTGCTGGATAACATTTTTTGAATAATTTCCATTATTAAAGTGAGCTGCGAGTGCAGTCTATGTTGGCAGAAGCCACTACGATGTCATGGTGCTGGTTTAACAGTCCCGATGCTTGAATAGAAGCTGTTTTTCGTCTCTCTGTCCCTGCCTTTGATGCACCTCTACGTGACCTCGCCTTCTGATGATAAGCGGGTGAACAGGCAGTGGCTCGGGTGGTTGTTGTCTTGATGATCTTTATGGCCTTCCTGTGACATCAGGTGGTGTAGTGTCCTGGAGGGCAGGTTAGTATGGCCCCCAGTGCGATGCGTTTGCAGACCTCACTACACTCTTGGAGAGCGCTGACGGTTGTGGCGGAGCAGTTGCCGATACCAGGCGGTGAATATCAGCCCGACAGGAATGCTCTCGATTGTGCATCTTGTAGAAGTTTGTGAGTGCTTTTGTGACAAGCCGAATTTCTTCAGCCTCCTGAGAGGTTGAAGAGAGCTGCTGCGCTTCTTCACAACGGCTGTCTGTGTGGGTGGACCATTTCAGTTTGTCCCGTGATGTGTACGCAGAGGACTTACTTACTAACCTCTCCACTACTGGTCCCGTCGATGTGGATAGCGGGGGTGCTCCCCTGTTTCCTGAACCACAATCATCTCCTTTGTTTTGTTGACGTTGAGTGGAGGTTATTTCCTTGACACCCAGACTCCGAGGGCCCTCACCTCCTCCCTGTAGCCATCTGTCCGTTGTGGTAATCAAAGCCTACCAACTGTAAGGTCTGTCTGGCAAAACTGATGATTGAAGTTGGAGGGTGGCATGGCACGAGCAGTCGTGGTGAACAGGAGTTAAGGAAGGGCTCAGACCGACCCGTGTGGGCCCAGTGGTTGAGGCTCAAGCGGGGTGGAGATGTTGTTACTACCTCACCCTGGGGCGGCCCGTCAGGAAGTCATACCAGTTGCACAGGGCGGGGTCGACACCAGGGGCTCGAGCTTTGTTGACGAGTTGTAGGGTACTATGCGTGTTAAATGCTGACTGTAGTCGGATGAACAGCATTTCTACATAGGTATTCCTCTTGTCCCGAATGGGTTAGGGCAGTGTGCGTGTGGTTGCGATGCGTTGTCGTGTGGACTTTCGGGTCGCGTAAGCAAATTGGAGTGTCTAGGGTCAGGTAAGGGTGGAGGTGATATGGTCCTTGACTAGCTCTCAAAGCCACTTCATGATGACGGAAGTGAGTGCTACGGGGCGGTAGGTCGTTATTCTCAGTTACCTGTAGCTTCTCTTGGGAACCGGAACAATGGTGGCCCTCTTGCAAGCATGTGGGAACAGTACAGACTGGGATAAGGATTGATTGAATATGTCATACAACACAACAAGCCAGCGTGCTGCCGCATGCCTGAGGATGCTTTGGTCAAACATAATTTAAGCTAGCTATACTTACTATTTGGTGAAACGTACTGTCAAGCTAGCTATACTTGTACAACTATAGGTGAAACGTAATGTCAGCGCTAATCTATACTGCTGTTGGTGAAAACGTAATGTCAGCATATCTATACTACTGTTGGTGAGATGTTACCGTCAGCTAGCTATACATGCGTTGTGAAAACATATGTAAGCTAGATTATAATACTGTTGTGAACATGTCAGCAAGCTATACTACTGTTGTGAAATCTACTGTCATTTAGCTAATACGTACTATTGGTGGAACATGTCAGCGAGCTAATACTACTGTTGATGGAACATGTTCAGCTAGCTATACTACTGTTGGTTGAAATCTTACTGTCGTTAGCTATACTACTGATGTGAAATCTACGTCATTACTATACTACTATTGGTCGGACACATGTCAGCTAGCTATACTACTGTTGATGGAAATGTCAGCTAGCTATACTATAACTGTTGGTGAAATTACTGTCAGCTAGCTATATCTACTGGTTGGTGGAATCTACTGTCAGTTAAGCTATACTACTGTTTGGTGGAACATGTCAGCTAGCTAATACTACTGTTGGTGAAACGTACTGTCAGCTAGCTATACTACTGTTGTTGAAACGTACTGTCAGCTAGTTATTCTACTGTTGGTGAAACGTAATGTCAGCTAGCCAACTGTTTTTTGGGGTCACTTAGAATTTTTTTGAAAGAAAAACATTTTTTTTGTCCATTAAAATAACATCAAATTGATCAGAAATACAGTGTAGACATTGGTAATGTTGTAAATGACTATTGTAGCTGGAAACGGCCGATTTAAAAAAAATTATAAAAAATAAAAATGATGGAATATTTACATAGGTGTACAGAGGCCCATTATCAGCAACCATCAATCCTGTGTTCCAATGGCACGTTGTGTTAGCTAATCCAAGTTTATTATTTTAAAAGGCTAATTGATCATTAGAAAACCCTTTTGCAGTTATGTTAGCACAGCTGGAAACTGTTGTGCTGATTAAAGAAGAAAAAAAAAGTGCCTTTGAACTAGTTGAGTATCTGGAGCATCAGCATTTGTGGGTTCATTACAGGCTCAAAATGGTCCGAAACAAAGTACTTTCTTCTGAAACTTGTCAGTCTATTCTTGTTCTGAGAAATGAAGGCTATTCCATGTGAGAAATTGCCAAGAAACTGAAGATCTTGTACAACACTGTACTACTTGCTTCACAGAACATTACAAACTGTCTCTAACCAGAATAGAAAGAGGAGTGGGAGGCCCCGGTGCACAACTGAGCAAGAGGACAAGTACATTAGAGTGTCTAGTTTGAGAAACAGACGTTTGAGAAACGTACTCTCAGCTAGCTATTCTACTGTTGGTGAAACGTACTGTCAGTTAGCTATACTACTGTTGGTGAAACGTACTGTCAGCTAGCTGTACTGCTGTTGGTGAAACGTACTGTCAGCTAGCTATACTACTGTTGGTGAAACGTACTGTCAGTTAGCTATACTACTGTTGGTGAAACGTACTGTCAGCTTAGCTATACTACTGTTGGTGAAACGTACTGTCAGTTTAGCTATAGCTACTGTTGGTGAAACGTACTGTCGTTAGCTATATACTGTTGGTGAAACGTACTGTCAGCTAGCTAGTACTACTGTTGGTGAACGTACTGTCAGCTTAGCTTATACTACTGTTGCTGAAACGTACTGTCCAGCTAGCTTATACTACTGTTGGCTGAAACGTACTGTCTAGCTAGCTAGTACTAATGTTGGTGAACGTACTGTCCAGCTAGCTATACTATAGTTAGTCGAAATCGTACTGTCAGCTAGCTATACTACTGTTGGTGAAACATACTGTCAGCTAGCTATACTACTGTTGGTGAAACGTACTGTCAGCTAGCTATACTACTGTTGGTGAATCCTACATGTACATGTGATGATGCCCAGAGCTTTATTGTAAATAAGCTGGTTAATGAGAGTGGAGGAGTGAAATGCATCTGTATGTTCCACCACCTCATTTGAATATATATGGCCTCTTTGAATCAACATCTAAGAAAAGAGTATCAGTCCAATAGTTTATTTTCTACCTGCCGGTATGTCATGATTAGGTATTCAGACAGACAATGGGGGAAAACTATATTGAGTTACACAGTACAACGCTACACACAGTCAGGAGCAAGAGAGAATCTTTCAGACATTGAATTATCACCCTTCTCGCTCTCTCACGCTCTCTCTCTCATGCTCTCTCTCCCTCAGGCCTTTGAAATGTAATATTTTTTGTCACTGTCATGCAAATTGTCACCATCACCTGTGTTTTTCCCACTCAAGTCATTACTATCACATTTGTATTACTTGCCTAAATGAATGTTCTTTTTTGTTGTTGGTGTGTGTATAATTGGATTGGTGGACCATATGTGTTTTTGAAGAGGGTTTTTGGCAGATTTTAGTTGGTCATTTTCATGTGCTGTCAAAGTGATGTGAGACCCAGGTGAAGACAGTGAAGTAATGGTGTAATTGCATAACACCTTTGATGAAACTACCCTGTAATCTTGTTAGACAATCGCTAACTGATTACAGCTGTACAATTAGTGTGAGCCACTTTCCTGTTCTCCAAAAATAAAAGCTATGATTAGTGAATAGTCAAGATAATCGCCAAACAGTGATTGGTTAAACTCTTGTTATCACTTCTATATTTATCCCCCCCCCACCCCGTCTGTGATGTAACAGACAGTGACATCATAACAGCAGCACATACCAATTTGTTCCGTTCCAGTGTCCCATTCCGTAAGCATTTTGCTCCACATTCTGAGTCATCATCAGGATGTCCAGGTTGCTGAAGACTGCTGTGGTAGTTTGACTACGCTGGGACATGACACGGGCTCTCAGAGGGACAGGAAAGGCACTGCACTCTAATTCAAATGTATTTGTCACATGCTTCGTAAACAGGTGTAGACTAACAGTGATTTTTTTAGATTTTACCTTTATTTAACTAGGCAAGTCAGTTAAGAACAAATTCTTATTTACAATGACGGCCTAGGAACAGTGGGTTAACTGCCTTGTTCAGGGGCAGAACGACAGATTTTTACCTTGTCTGCTCAGGGATTCGATCTAGCAACCTTTCGGTTACTGGCCCAACGTTCTAACCACTAGGCTACCTGCCACCCCATATGTAAATGTTTACGTACGGGTCCTTTTTAAACAATGCAGAGTTAAAGATAAAGTAGGAATAAATACATACACAGTGAATAACAAGGAGTAAAAATAACCTAGCCATATACAGGGAGGACCAGTACAGAGTCTATGTGTAGATATGTTCATATAGGTAGGGGTTAAGTAACTATGCAACATGATAGATAATAGACTGATCTGTACGATGGGACAGGAGGCACTCTGTCTACAGTACTCAGCTTCACTACCATAACCTATTGATCCAGGCTCGGGTGCCACTGCTGAATGCGAATACCCTCTCACACTCACAGGACGCATGGAGCAATACTGGCCAGTCACAGGCCAGGGCCAGCAGCCTATCAGGGCCCCACGAGGGTCAGCAGCCAGCCTGTCTGTCAGTGGTGTGCTGTCCTGTCAGCAGGCTGTGTGTGTGAAACTCTAAGAGCTGTCCGTTAACCTGCAAGTCTGTTGAGGTGCTGTCACCTGCTGGCTGGTGTCACCTGACTGCTGCTTCTGGTGAGCCCTGTCGCTGCAGGTGTCTGAGAAGAGACATTCTGTATTCACTCCTACAGCAGGTCTCTGAATACCAGGAGACTCTACATGTGTGTATAGGTGACAGCCAGTCCTGTATTAGAGCCCTGGCTGAGAAAAAGAGGAGCAAAGAATATAACTCAGGTCTCCTTCTCCCATGCGGGACTGGCTGTCACGTATAGAGAGGGGTAGAAAGAGCATTTTCAGCTTGGCAAGAGTCATTTTCAGCTTGGCAAGAGTCATTTTCAGCTTGGCAAGAGTCATTTTCAGCTTGGGAAGAGTCATTTTCAGCTTGGGAAGAGTCATTTTCAGAAGTGTATGCTGCCCCACGCACCCAGACAGGCAGGCAGGCAGGCAGGCAGGCACAGGCTCACACGTCACCTTGGTGTCATGTCTCTGGAGATCAGTGGTGCTGCTGTTCAACTAAACACATCAATCTTCTTTGCCCAAGCCTGTATACATAGTGTATTCTGAAAGTATTCACACCCTTGACATTTCCTCATCAATCTACACACAGTACCCCATAATGACAAAGCACATTTTTTATTATTATTATTATTTATTTTTTTGTAAATGTATTACAAATATAAACTGATATCACATTTACGTAGGTATTCATACCCTTTACTCAGTACTTTGTAAAGCACGTTTGGCAGCGATTACAGCCTCCAGTCTTCTTGAATATGACGCTACAAGCTTCGCACACATGGTTTTGGGGAATTTCTCCCATTCTTCTCTGCAGATCCTCTCAAACTATGTCAGGTTGGATGGGGAGAGTTGCTGCACAGATATTTTCAAGTCTCTCCAGAGATGTTCGATCGGGTTCAAGTCGGGCTCTGGCTGGGCCACTCAAGGACATCCAGAGACTTGCCCCGAAGCCATTCCTGCGTTGTCTTGGCAGTGTGCTAAGGGTCCTGTTGGAAGGTGAACCGTCGCCCCAGTCTGAGGTCCTGAGCGCTCTGGAGCAGGTTTTCATCTTTCTGTACTTTGCTCCGTTCATCTTTGTCTCGATCCTGACTAGTCTCCCAGTCCCTGCTGCTGAATAAAATCCCCATAGCATGCTGCTTGGCATTCAGGCCAAAGAGTTAAATCTTGGTTTCATCAGACCAAAAAATCTTGTTTCTCATGGTCTGAGTGTCCATTAGGTGCCTTTTGGCAAATACCAAGCAGGCTGTCATGTGCCTTTTACTGAGGAGTGGCTTCCATCTGTCCACACTACCATAAAGGCCTGATTGGTAGAGTGCTGCAGAGACAGTTGACCTTCTGGAAGATTCTCCCATCTCCACAGAGGAGCTCTAGAGCTCTGTCAGTTACCATAGGGTTGTTGGTCACCTCCCTTTGTTACAACACAAGGCTTTGTTGCCATCTCTAGAGCCAGCTCCTACGTGGCTGTTTTCTCCAGCTGGGCTGAACACACACACACACACACACACACACACACACACTCACACTCACACTCACACTCACACACTCTCACACACACACACACACTCACACTCAATGACAGCTCCTTTGTTGGTTTCTCACTTTAGAGTAGTGTGTGTTCTCTACCTTTCACCTCCCTCTAACACGCCGCAGCCTTTTGTTCTTGCCTTTGGCTGGTCTGCCATTATTCCCCTGGCGTAGCTGGTATTTGAAGAAAATTGAACACACACACACACACACACAACATCTCCCCTGGTTTGTAATACGCTTCAGCTATCCCACTAGTTAGTCTATTTATAAAGCTGCTCTCTCTCTCTTCCCTCTTTGCTACCACTCCTGCTACCTGTCTCTCTGTGCACACAATGGGCAGAGCAGAGAAGACAATGGAATGCTACTTTGATATTATGCAGCTCAGACTGAGGTAGAGGAAGAAGAGGAGAATGCTGTTATGAGTCTCATATTGTTGTGTAGTATGGATGGGAGAGACCACGCTGGAAACCACCACGCTGGAGACCACCACGCTGGAGACCACGGTGGAGACCACGGTGGAGGGGTGGAGACCACGGTAGCTTCCATCCAGAAACTTCACCAATGTTTTCTGGAGTTCTCTAGAGTCTGCTTGCTAACTTCCCTCCCTTTCCCACATGGCAGGCAGGCGTACTGTAGCACTAGGACAGACTCTAGACTGGGCCCTATGTCCACATGGCAGGCAGGTGTACTGTAGCACTAGGGCAGACTCTAGACTGGGCCCTATGTCCACATGGCAGGCAGGTGTACTGTAGCACTAGGACAGACTCTAGACTGGGCCCTATGTCCACATGGCAGGCAGGTGTACTGTAGCACTAGGACAGACTCTAGACTGGGCCTTATGTCCACGTCTCAAATGCCCTCCTCTTCCCTATGTCCCACTAGGGAATAGGGCTCTGGTCAAAAGTAGTGCACTATATAGGGGATAGGTTGACATTTGGGATGAGTACTATGACTAAGAGCTAAATGCCCTGGCAGGCAGGCAGCAGAGTAAGTGAGGGAGCTGAGAAAGTGGTCCCTGCCAAAAGCGGTCCCTGCCAAAAGCATCCATCTTAAAATGAATGTTCTGCCCTATCTCGTCTCCTGCAATGTTTTGGCAGCCCCCCTCCCCCCCTCTTTAATCCCGAAATGTACTTCCTCTGCTACCTCCTAGCGACCACTGTTTACAGGGACCTGTGGACTGATACCACACTGTGAAAAGGCACTCTGCGACTAGAAAGTAACTGCTACTTTACTAGAGTATTGTTATAGTTTACAGTATACTATTGTTGTTCATGTTTGTACAGGCTAATTAATTGGGTCTAATTGGTTCTGTTCAACTGTCATTATTTCCTCAAATAGCTAGAGTGACATAGCTAGAGGACAAAAACAACAGAGCAACATTTTCTCACACCCACCAAATACCTTGCACCTAGTAAATTCCCTTAGATCATCAGGACCCGTTGCGTCTGCTCTCCAGTCTGTGTCAGTGTAGTGATATCGTAGGGTCGTTTGAATTCCTCTGTGTTGCTCAGTCTCTCTCATTGTGGCGACACAAACACTCCCTGTCAGTCGTTGTTATCGTAATGGTACTAATGTATTGTTTTGACCTGGTGGCCCCTACCATTAGGTGACAGACACATAGGTCGTCATATTCCGTTTGTCACACGGTGCACATCTCAAGACACAGTGACATTGCTGCCACTACCAGCCCCTCCTCTCACTGTACACAATAGAAGAAAGTAATCATATGCCTTTTTTTCAATGTAGGGGAAGTTGGTGGCTTAATCCCGACTAAGGAACGTGCGGCTGTTGAGTTTAGGAAGATCCTGTTTCGATGTATTTTCTACAGAATATTTAGGATTATTTGGTGTGAATAGCTCTCCTTTCTCTTTTTCCACATCTCTCTGTCTCTCCCTCTCTGTCTCTCCCTCTCTGTCTCTCCCTGTCTCTCTGTCTCTCCTTCTCTCTGTCTCCCTCTCTCTGTCTCTCCCTCTCTCTCTCTCTCTGCCTCTCTCTCTTTCTGTCTCTCTCTATCGCTCTCTCCCTCCCTCTCTCTGCTCAGTTAAAGCAGAGGTTATGTCAATAGTGTTTCAGCCAGAGTAACTATACAGTAAGTGGCCAAATGATTTTCTACAGACCACTAATAGGATAGCTGTCCAGAAATAGATCCTAAAGACCTTTGACTGCAGGCAATCACTGACCAATCACTGCCTGTATTTAAGTTTCTCCTTCAGGGCTTCTTTGGGATAATTACTTTAAAAAAACATTTAGAATCACAAATCAAACTGGTTTCATCTAACCTGTTTTGAGTTGAAACACACTTACACTATTCATTATCATAATAGAGTCCCAATAACCTTTCCTTCACCCCTCACCTGTTGGCATGGCTACTCCAGGTGTTTCTCTCATGAGGTTCTAGGGATGAACCAGCCTTCATGGTGTCTTTTAAACAGAGCCACATGGACATTGACTTTTAGGTGAGGGCCTTTAGGGGGCCCTAATTGAGATTTGGTTGCGGAGCCCACCACCTTACGGTAAAACATTTTAGTACCCCCCCCCCCCCCCCCCCCTCAAGGTGGAGAGAAAAAATGCCATGGGACATTGCAACATTTTCTCTGTCTTTAAGGCCCAGTGCAGTCAACTTGATTTTCCTGTGTTTTATAAATATTTCCACGCTATGTATGATGTTGGAATAATACTGTGAAATTGTACAAAACATTCTTTTTTATATAATAATCCCACCAAATTAGTGCACTAGGCCTTTATTACTCCTGCATGAATGAGAAAAATACTCATCAGTGGAGTGGGGAGAACCCCAAAATGTTCCTCTTGGTGCCCTGTCAGTATTCTGACATGATTACTAAAGTTTAGGTAGCTGGCTAGACCAATCTAAACATTGTTAGCTGACATGGCTAATTGAGTGGCCGTCAGCGACTGACATAACAAGAGAAAGACTGCTGATGCACAACTACATTTTGAAATTACATCTGGTTTTATTCTGCTATTCTTACTCTCAATAGTAATTTGAGACCCCATCTGAGTTTTTGGGGGTTGGGCCCCCTAGTAGCCGGGGGGGCCCTAAGCGACCACTTATGTAGCTTATGCCTGGAACCGTCCCTGGGTGAGACAATTGAGAATCTCTGTGGCTCTCAGAAGTGCTTTCTTTCTTCACAGCCCCAGCCTCAGCTTTCTCTCTTCACAGCCCCAGCCTCAGCTTTCTCACTTCACAGCCCCAGCCTCAGCTTTCTCTCTTCACAGTCCCAGCCTCAGCTTTCTCTCTTCACAGCCCCAGCCTCAGCTTTCTCTCTTCAAAGCCCCAGCATCAGCTTTCTCTCTTCACAGTCCCAGCCTCAGCTTTCTCTCTTCACAGCCCCAGCCTCAGCTTTCTCTCTTCACAGTCCCAGCCTCAGCTTTCTCTCTTCACAGCCCCAGCCTCAGCTTTCTCTCTTCACAGCCCCAGCCTCAGACGCTTCTATACACAACACACACACCACACACACACACTGGCAACTACAGACACACCCCTGACGACTCTATACACACACACACACACACACACCACACACACACACACACACACACACACACACACCACCACACACACACACACACCACACACACACTGGCAACTACAGTAGACACACCTGACGACTCTTATATATACACCACACACACACACACACACACACACACACAACACACATGGCAACTACAGTACACACACCCTGACGACTCTAACACACACACACACACACAACACAACACACACACATGG
>NW_019944205.1:46212-84860 GCF_002910315.2 Salvelinus sp. IW2-2015 | reverse complement strand
CAACTACAGTAGACACACCCTGACGACTCTATATATACACACACACACACACACTGACATTCTCGTGGCTCACACCAAGGTATTGGATTTGTGACATGTTTATAAACTGTCATCTTTTCCAGGAGGACAGGCATTGATTTTAGGGAATATTAATGATGCTTTCACTCTGTGTGTAATCATATAGACTGTAGTTGTTATTTCCACTCTGTCTACAGTCAGGTCACTGTCTTATGGCAGCTCTTTATGTCTGCTTTACGGGCTAGCCTAATTGTGAGTGGATGGGGACATTTTCCATTTAAATCTATAGGCCAGGCCGGTGCTGGTGTGCATGTGTCCTGGAGGATGGAGGCCTGGACTCTGGAACCAGGGCCACTTGTGAGTGAGCCCGTTAATGCCAGCTCATCTTCGCTTGGCCGAAAACGCACAAACACACTTGGCCCAGCCCAAATGAATAAAGCACCCACTCACATTTACAAGGCTAATGAACAATTCCAAACACCCTGTGGGAAAGATGTGCCCGTTTCAGGACAAATAAAAAAAGACTTATTGAACAACCAACCTACTGTGGCTCCAAGCACTCTATAATGTCAACAGTGCTGTGCAACAGTCTGTCCTGCTGTGATGTCATAGTAGTGTTTGTATCTACTGAACACTGTGCGAGGACGGACTCAGGGGCTGCACATGCATCTGCTCTTTACTGCTCTTTACTGCTTAAACTAATGAGAAATGAATATTTCTGATCCTACCTGGGAATTATTATGGCCTATACTAGATTGCTTTTTGAAATAAAATGCTCTTTGCTGACAGTAATATAGCACTGCGGCCTTCGTTCTCCAGCTGCCTTTGATGTGAGCAGCAGCAGACTCATGAGTCATTGAAGTAGCTAGCGAAAGCAATATTATTTGACAGGCATTTCCCTTTAACTACCAAAGTAGCCACGTGCTGCAGGCATCCCCTGGGGAGATGCAGGGGGATTCCACAGCTGTTCCCGCTTAATGATGCAAATTGGTCAAACACACCGAAATGTAACGTGCCATTAAAGCCTCCCTGATACGTTAAATAGGACTACAATACAATCGGAGCCCTAGTGAGTCACTGAGTCTGAAGCTGATTTAACAGTGTGACGGCAGGAGATGGGGATGAACTTCCAAACAGAACGACAGAGGAATTCACATCCATCAATCTGTAGTTGCAGCAGTGTTTTTATGGACACTGATCTCAATGTATCAATAATGTCAATTAACTGAGTAATGGCTAGATTGAATTGACCAAATCAACTCGCCTACAGTTACAGTACTGTGTAGGAGACACGTGCACACACAGTCAGTCCACCTGGCTCCCCCTGTCTGTACTGTAGAGAGAGCAGGGCCTCCTGACCTGAACAACAGTCCCCATCTGTATACACACCTTGACACGCAGGTCACCCCGAATTTACCACTGATAGGAACCATACCACACACGTACACACAGCCATGTGACATTGACAACTCTACACTTTACATGTAGAGGGACTGCAGATCAACACACACAAGGCCAGATTGGCCTAGGCCTAAAAAGACTTCACTAACTCACTGTTCTACCCCTGATTGACAGATGATGTCGTTACATTGTGTTAGTCATAGGGGAGGAGCATGCTGTTAACCAGAGCACTACAAAACGCTCTGTTGTCTCTGGGTTCGGTGTCGCCACATGGCAGGTTGGGCTCTCTGATTCCTCAGTGCCATGACTCACATGGAGGAGTGCGCTCCCAAATGGCCATTGGCGTGTTGGTGGACCCAGTTGGCAGCGTTTAAAAGACACCCAGCCTTCTGTCACGGCTCGTTTCTCTGACCGGTGCCGAGTAGCCAACAGAACGGAGCGCCTGGCACGCACATCAACAGCACTCCGCACCAGGCCAAGGCCTCCGCCATTCTGCCACCATGCATCTCTCTGACCAGCTGATGAGCCAAGCATATGGCCAACTGGCTGTGACGCATGCAGGGGGAGAGGACTGGTGAGGGAGGGGTGTGCTAGTAACATAGTTAGTCATCTAGGAGCCCTTTTCACTATGGACCCTCCTGAGACATAGTACCACTCACAACTGTTTAGCCACATGCCAACGCTCAGATTGCGTGTGTGTGTGTACACGTGAGTGCGCATGTGACTGCATGTGTTTGTGTGTGTCTCACGCCAGGCCCAGAGCTGTTGGCCTCACATTTGGTTGAGAAGGCAGAACTGAAGGCCTTCTACTGCCATCTATTATTCAGACAGAAGCTGTATCCCATTATCTGTCTACAGCAGAATCCCACTCGGATATCTCTCCTGGTTCTGAAGAGTCAGCGCTGGATCATCCCAGTCCGATGAGGTTTGCTCTTGCTTAGAGATGGATGTTTCAAGACACTTAAATGGTAACAGGCGATATGGAAACCAGTCATGTTTTGAAGCAAAGTGGGAAGACGAAGGAAATGCTAAATGACTATGCTGGTGAAAGAGCTTGTGCCTTGATTACATGTTAATGGGAAATGCAAAAACGCACACCCACACGCACCCTCTCTCTCTCACACAGACACACACACACACACACACACACGCACACAAATCGCCAGCTCCAGTAAGCGGACATGAAGGGATTGATGAGAACATGCGGTATTATGAGGATTAGCGATTAGCATAGTGTATGCTAATATAATGTTCTCTTGCTAATGAGCCCCTCTGAAATCTTCTGGTTTTAAATCCTCAAACAAGAATGTTTCCTCGCCCAGGTGCTCCCAATATGGTGAAAACACTGTATCTGTATGCGCACTACACTGTCCTATGTCTTTACTATAGACGATCACTATGGTGATTTGGTCGAGCAGAATCAACATGTACTGTAGGTATTAGATTGTTCTGAAAGTACCAGGGAGAAAGCTATAACAGAACTGAATAATGCAACACACAGTGGTTGGGGCTGGAGTCTGGGGTGGCCTGTAATTAGATGTCTGGGAGTCTGTCCAGAGTGATCTGAGTTTAGAGAAGGAGAGAAAGTGAGAGAAAGAGAGCGGGACGGATTGAGAGTCATCTGAGGTTAGAGAGGGAGGAAGAGAGAAAGGGAACGAAAGAGAACAGAGCGAGTCCTGAAGGGTGTGTGCTCCAAGATAGAGCTCTTTCTAATGCCAGACACAGGCTGGCTGGAGCGCCGTTTAATCTCACCCCCACAGTGTCCTGGCATTGTCCTCTGAATACAACCACCTCCATCTCTCCCTCCCTGCCTCCGCTCCCTCTTTCCCTCCGCTCCATCAGTCCCTTCAGGTTCCCTGCTGGAAGCTACCAGATGCTGTCTAACCTGTCCTCTGGCGAAGACTTCATCACCTCCTGCTATTGGTCCACGTAATACCAGGGGACCATCTCATTGGATAGGGAGAGGAGGTCTTTCACCAGTACCATCACCCCTCTCTCTGCCCTGCTTCTCCATGTCTTTCTCCCATCACCCCTCTCTGCCCTGCTTCGCCATGTCTTTCTCCCATCACCCCTCTCTCTGCCCTGCCTGTCCATGTCTTTCTCCCATCACCCCTCTCTACCCTGCCTCTCCATGTCTTTCTCCCATCACCCCTCTCTCTGCCCTGGCCTCCCATGTCTTTCTCCGCACACCTCTCTCTGCCCTGCCTTCCATGTCTTTCTCCCATCTCACCCTCTCTACCCTGCCTTCCATGTTTTCTCCCCAGCACCCTCTCTGCCCTGCCTCTCCATGTCTTTCTCCCATCACCCCTCTCTACCCTGCCTCTCCATGTCTTTCTCCCATCACCTCTCTCTACCCTGCCTCTCCATGTCTTTCTCCCATCACCCCTCTCTACCCTGCCTCTCCATGTCTTTCTCCCAGCACCCTCTCTGCTCTGCCTGTCTCCTTGGCTGCATGAGCTACAGTCTGAGTGGTAAAGGGTCTCATTAACTACATCACAGGGAGTCTACCATGTTGGCAAACTGCCTGCCTGTTTCACATGAAGAGGGGCACAAAACAGTCTTTATGCCCAAGCTATGAGCTTTTTGCCCAAGCTATGAGCTTTTTGCCCAAGCTATGAGCTTTTTGCCCAAGCTATGAGCTTTTTGCCCAAGCTATGAGCTTTTTCCCCAAGCTATGAGCTTTATGCCCAAGCTATGTCTATCTGCTCACTACTGTTGATCATTTCTCTCTGCAGTGAAACCAGGTCAGTGTGTTACAGACCAGATGGACGCACAGTGCTTTTACTACCACATATCATCATTCTAGGTAATAGTGGTTATGGGTTGTGGGGGGGCTTTTAGAGATGGAGCTAATATTATCTCCCGTGTCATTTCCTGTCCAACAAGATAGATTGAGATGACGCTATGTTGATGCTCCTGGTGTGGAAACTTGATTAGAGACTTGTTTTGGTGACCAATTGGTTCCTTTTTCTATGAATCATGCTCTCGTGATGAGTAACCTTGCCTGAGGCTTGTATACGTGTTAGCTCCCTCCGTGAGCTATTGCCTTGGCTTTAGCTCAACGGGCTAACACTATTGTGGCGTGCAGGAGACCTGGGTCTGAACTGTGTTTGACTGACTGACTGTATCTGAGCTGTGATAAGAATCATCTGGAATGCTGAAGAGCCAGGGTGTTTTTTTGTTTGTTTATAAGGGCCTGCTAAATGATTTACATTGTAGTGTCATGCTCGTCAGTATCATGAAACTAGTCACAGTTTTGTCAGTTAGTCCATCAGCTTTTTTCATCTCTACTTTTATGACACTACTGCCATGGGGAGACGGACAGAGGAGCTCTATAAATATAGTGAGAGAGTGTGTGTGTGTGCCTGCCTGCGTACTTGTGTGTGTGTGCCTGCGTGCCTGCATTTGTATTATCAGAGAGAGGAATCAGTAATTCTGTTTGACACTGTCGACCACCAGCGCTGCACTGAGAGGGACGTTCAGAGAGGAGAGGCCAGCTGGGCGACAGGAGGAAGGAGATAGCCGCCTGAGGAAGGAGATAGCCGCCGGAGGAATGGAGCTTTCACACAGGCTCATCCCCTTCACAGGTTTCCTCTGAACCACTCTCTCTCACTTTTATTTACACACACACACTCTCATGTGCAGTCTCTCGCATGCGCACACGCTCACACATCCCCATTCAGTGCTGTGTATTAATGAAAGATGTGTGGGGCGATGCATGAATGGAGGGAGGGGTTGTAGCTTTCTGTGAAGACTGTGACAACTGGTGACGTTCCGCTGTTGGCCACACACACACACACACACACACACACACACACACACACACACACACACACACACACACACACCACAACACAACCCACACCACCACCACACCAAACCCCACACACACCACACAACGCACACACACACACACACAACACACACACAGCTCTGCCTGTAGTACCGTAACTTCTTCAGAGTGCTATATATAGCAGTGGTGACTGAATGAGCTCTAGGAAGGACAACAACACAGAGGATATTATGGTTAGATGTTTCTAGGTCACACTGGTGACAGACTCACTGTGTACCTGTCATCGGACACAGATATCAAATCAAATGTTATTTGTCACATACACATGGTTAGCAATGTTAATGCGGTGTAGCAAAATTCTTGTGCTTCTAGTTCCGACAATCAGTAATAACCAATGAGTAATCTAACCTAACAATTTCACAACAACTACCTTATACACACAGTGTAAAGGGATGAAAGAATATGTACATACAAATATATGAATGAGTGATGGTACAGAACGGCATAGCAAGATGAGTAGATGGTATCGAGTACAGTATATACATATGAGATGAGTAATGTAGGGTATATAAACAAAAGTGGCATAGTTTAAAGTGGCTAGTTGATGCATTTACATAAAGATGGCAAGATGCAGTAGATGGGTATAGAGTACAGTATATACATATGAGATGAGTAATGTAGGTATGTAAACATGATATGAAGTGGCATTGTTAAAGTGGCTAGTGATACATTTTTACATCAATTTTTACATTATTAAAGTGCTGGAGTTGAGTCAGTATATTGGCAGCAGGCACTCAATGTTAGTGGTGGCTGTTTAACAGTCTGATGGCCTTGAGATAGAAGCTGTTTTTCAGTCTCTCGGTACCTGCACGTACTGACCTCGCTTCTGGATGATAGCGGGGTGAACAGGCAGTGGCTCGGGTGGTTGTTGTCCTTGATGATCTTTATGGCCTTCCTGTGACATCGGGTGGTGTAGGTGTCCTGGAGGGCAGGTAGTATGCCCCCGGTGATGCGTTGTGCAGACCTCACTACCCTCTGGAGAGCCTTACGGTTGTGGGCGGAGCAGTTGCCGTACCAGGCAGTGATACAGCCCGACAGGATGCTCTCGATTGTGCATCTGTARAAGTTTGTGAGTGCTTTTGGTGACAAAAGGTTGAAGGTTGAGGTTGAAGAGACACTTAAATGTGTCTGCTGCGCCTTCTTCACAACGCTGTCTGTGTGGGTGGACCAATTCAGTTTGTCCGTGATGTGTACGCCGAGGAACTTAAAACTACTACCCTCTCCACTACTGTCCCGTCGATGTGGATAAGGGGGTGCTCCCTCTGCTGTTTCCTTAAGTCCACGATCATCTCCTTTGTTTTGTTGACGTTGAGTGTGAGGTTATTTTCCTGACACCACACTCCGAGGGCCCTCACCTCCTCCCTGTAGGCCATCTCGTCGTTGTTGGTAATCAAGCCTACCACTGTAGTGTCGTCTGCAAACTTGATGATTGAGTTGGAGGCGTGCATGGCCACGCAGTCATAGGTGAACAGGGAGTACAGGAGAGGGCTCAGAACGCACCCTTGTGGGGCCCCAGTGTTGAGGATCAGCGGGGTGGAGATGTTGTTACCTACCCTCACCACCTGGGGGCGGCACATCAGGAAATCCAGTACCCAGTTGTGCAGGGTGGGGTCGAGACCCAGGGTGATGAGCGTGATGACGAGTTTGGAGGGTATTATGGTGTTAAATGCTGAGCTGTAGTCGATGAACAGCATTCTCACATAGGTATTCCTCTTGTCCAGATGGGTTAGGGCAGTGTGTGGTTGCGATTGCGTCGTTTGTGGACCTATTGGGGCGGTAAGCAAATTTGAGCGGGTCTAGGGTGTCAGGTAGGGTGGAGGTGATATGGTCCTTGACTAGTCTCTCAAAGCACTTCATGATGACRGAAGTGAGTGCTACGGGGCGGTAGTCGTTTAGCTCAGTTACCTTAGCTTTCTTGGGAACAGGAACAATGGTGGGACCTCTTGAAGCATGTGGGAACAGCAGACTGGGATAAGGATTGATTGAATATGTCCGTAAACACACTAGCCTGCGCATGCTCTGAGGACGCGGCCGGGGATGCCGTCTTGGCTTGCAGCCTTGCGAGGGTTAACACGTTTAAATGTTTTACTCACGTCGGCTGCAGTGAAGGAGAGTCCACAGGTTTTGGTAGCGGGCCGTGTCAGTGGCACTGTATTGTCCTCAAAGCGAGCTAAGAAGTTATTTAGTCTGTCTGGGAGCAAGACATCCTGGTCCGCGACGGGGCTGATTTTCTTTTTGTAATCCGTGATTGACTGTAGACCCTGCCACATACCTCTCGTGTCTGAGCCGTTGAATTGCGACTCTACTTTGTCTCTATACTGACGCTTAGTTTGTTTGATTGCCTTGCGTTGGGAATAGCTACACTGTTTGTATTCAATCATGTTTCCGGTCACCTTGCCCTGATTAACAGCATTGGTTCACGCTTTCAGTTTCGCGCGAATGCTGCCATCAATCAACGGTTTCTGGTTGGGGAGTGTTTTAATAAACGCTGTGGGTACAACATCACCGATGCACTTGCTAATTAACTCGCTCACTGAATCAGCGTCAATGTTGTTGTTGGACGCAATGCGGAACATATTCCAGTCCACGTGATCGAAGCAATCTTGAAGCGTGGAATCAGATTGGTCGGACCAGCGTTGAACAGACCTGAGCGCGGGAGCTTCCTGTTTTAGCTTCTGTCTATAGGCTGGAAGCAACAAAATGGAGTCGTGGTCAGATTTTCCAAAAGGAGGGCGGGGTCGGGCCTTATATGCGCCGCGGAAGTTAGAATAACAATGATCCAGGGTTTTACCTGCCCTGGTAGCACAATCGATATGCTGATAGAATTTAGGGAGTTTTGTTTTTAGATTAGCCTTGTTAAAATCCCCAGCTACAATGAATGCAGCCTCGGGATATGACACTTATAACGGCGCACGGAAAACACTTCTGTATTGTGGCCTGGCAATGTTTCTAAAGCTTATTTGTGACTTTCTCAGGCGTTGTCCTGACGTAAGAACACAACACATAACTATACCGAACAGGGCAATTAGCAATCAAACAGTGTCCTCTCTCTCTGTCTCTGTGTTTAACCAACCTACTGCCATTGAACAGAGTGATGGGAGCATGATGAGGAGCGCCTTGGGACCCATATTAATCATCAACTTCTCCTGTGATTAGCAGGGAGGGATGAAGGGAGAGTGGGAGACCGAAAGAGCTTTCTGAGTGGGCTCATCTGAACACTGATGAGGTTATTGTAAACTAATAGGACCGTGGAGGTGTCACACCTGTATTACAGACACTAGGAAACACTTGACACATCCCATGAGGATTCAACACCAACGTGTAGGCCGGCTCGGCTTTAGCATCCCCCGGCCGTAGTCACAACATTCTAGATACACTCGAATCAGCCCGTGAGGAAATTGTAATATCGGAATGAAATGTAGCATACGGTAAGTGTGATCATGGTGATAAGGCTTGGTAACCCCGGGCACTATATCACACACACACACACACACACTGAATCTATTCTATTTTTAGCAGCATTTTTTCTCTTTTCTTTTTCCTCTTCATGAACCTGTTCATTCATTCAGCGGGTCAGTCCTCTAATCTCATGCCTCCATCTCTCATTCATCACCACAGCTTCGGCGCCTCACTGCCGTTTCATTCTCGCGCTCTCTTTCTCACACACTCTCTCTATCCTTCTGTCTCTCACACTCTCTCTCTCCTCTCCCTTTGCGTTCTGTCCTTCTCATGGCAGAGCTGAGGCAAGCTGAAGTCCTAGACGTCTCTAATGATGAAGAAAGGAGTGCCTGGTTGGTCTGCCACCGCCACCATCAATCCTCCCTCTGTTTATATAGCGTCTCCTATTTAACAAATCTGCCGCTTTACTTGGTGGCTGTAGATTTCTATCAATGGCCAAGTCCCAATGGCTCACAAGGGTGGGTCCCCTATGGCCAATCTTTATCCTAAGACACTTTGGCCACCGGCGGATGTCATTCATTTTCTTGTTTCTCCACCACAGCAGCAGTAATATTAGACGTTGTCCCACTTATTGATTTGGAAACCCTCGCGCTTTCAACAACCCTCCCGTTTTCAGGACACACCTGCTCCATTGACGGTACAGTAAGCTACAAAGCATTACATTTTAATTTACGGAGAGAAATATACCGTGAAATCACTTCTGCTGAGCCGTGTCTTTGTTTCTTTGCCCGTCGCTCCGTGCCAAATGGGGCCCTATTGCCTAAATAGTGCACTACTTTAGACCAGGACCAATAAGGCTCAGGTCAAAAGTAGTGCACTATGCAGGGAATAGGGCACCATTTGTGACGCAGACTTAAGGCGGTGGCATATTGTGTTCCTATTGATTCTGGCAGACCAACACGCTCCACTGTGCTGACAAAGGGCCTGAATGCATAATATTGCTTTCGTTTCTAACTGTATTTGGACTGACTAACACAAATTGAATCATATACCATAAAATGTGATGTGGCTGCCTGGTTGCTCAGGGTCCTACGCTGCATTGGCAATGTAAAATAACACTCATAGGTAAATTAGATGATATTGTTTGTATTGAACAGCGCTAGACATTGAAATGGGTGACTTAGGGAGGTGTAGGAGCGACTGGGACACGTCTGAAAGGCATCTTTATGACACGTTGACAAACTAGATCTGTTCTGTTCTGACTGCCTGTCAACTACATCTAAAGTAACCAGGCTCTGTCAGATAGATCCCGGGTTTGCCTCGCTGGCGTCTCTCTGTGTCATGGCGTCATGCGTTGTCCTTGGTGCCGGCCCAACCCAGCACGCTGCAACTTATCTAACTCGCTGTCAGAGAGAGTTGTATCCTCTGTGAATGACCTGCGTCTGCCTCTCTCTCCAGTGTAGCGTGGCAGTATGACTTGACATTGGTGCCCGGTCCTGGCTCACTGTACGGGCAGGGGAACAGGGGTGGTTGACCATGCAGGTCTTAATGCAGACTGCCACCCTGACTTCCCCCTTAGACAGCACAGCGTGTCAGGACGAGTGTAGAGAGTCGAGGCGAGGGGGAGAGAAGCGGGACGAGACGAGTGATCGGTAGAGCGATGAGGCGGAGCGGTAATGGGGGCGAGATTAGAGGCGAGGCGAACGACCAAACAAGCGACGGCGCCCGCAAAAAAAGTGGGCCGACACCCACGGCAACTGTCATCGAGCATTGATGAGTGTTTTGATTGACAGGCAGGCAGTAGTCGTGAGGGAGGGAGGGACTTGGCGTGTAGTCATCAAAGAGGACATGATCAGAAGAGACATAGCAAGGCTATAATTCATGTCATTATTTCCTGTGTCGTTCATCCTTCTCTCCCCTCTTGTCCTCCTTTCTCTCCTTCTCTTTCCCCCCCTCTCTCTCTCTTCTCCTTCTCTTCCTCTCTTTCCCCTAGCACCATCCTTTAGTACTTCTCTCAGTTTACCCTGAACCCACTACACCATGCCAAGTTGTGGCCTTTGAATCAGTCTTCCCACCGGGCAGGGTTTTCCTGGGGTAGTGTATTAATGATGACTGTAAATATATATATAAAATTGATGTGGTGTTTAGAAGGTCATGATCAGAATCTGTTTAGTCTAATGAAGCAGCATTAAACAGAGCTTCTCTCGTCTCTCCTGCGTTGTGAATGATCGGACACGGCTGGCCCTCCTCCCTGTCCTCCTCCGGGATCCACACACACACATTTAGCTGGGTCTCCAAACAGCTCTCCCTAGCACAGACCCAGTCCCAACAGCTTTTGTTTCTTCTCTGATCTCCTAGTTCCTCTGTGTGGGCTATGATAACCACACCTGGCACAGACTCAGAGGACCACCCACAGCCTTCCTTCTCCTCTAACAGCTGAGGGAGGGGGCCTTTAGCTTCACACTCACTGAGGAGGAGAGGAGTGTTGGACCCCTGAATTGGCACCTCTTTTACCTATATAGTGCACTATTTTTGACCACGGCCCATCGGGAATAGGGCGCCATTTTAGACTCACTGGTTTCTCACAGCCTGTGGATGCTCCCATACACTACAGTACATCCACCAGTCAGGCACCAGAGCAGAGACAGAGGAGCACCAGAGCAGAGAGAGAGGAGCACCAGAGCAGAGAGAGAGGAGCACCAGAGCAGAGAGAAGAAGGAGGCAGCACCAGAGCAAGAGAGAGAGAGGACACCAGAGAAGCAGAGAGAGCAGGAGGCACCAGAGCAGAGAGAGAAGAGAGGAAGCGCCAGAAGCAGAGAGAGGAGAGGAGCGCCAGAGCAGAGAGAGAGAGGAGCGCCAGAGCAGAGAGAGAGAGGAGGCCAGAGCAGAGAGAGAGAGGAGCGCCAGAGCACAGAGAGAGAGGAGCGCCAGAGCAGAGAGAAGAGGAGCGCCAGAGCAGAGAGAGAGGGGAGCGCCAGAGCAGAGAGAGAGGGGAGCGCCAGAGCAGAGGCAGAGAACAGTGTGTGGACATCTGCACAGGAAGATCATCTCCTGTTTGTTATTGTTTTTGCTCATTAAAATCCCCATCACTGGACAGCTGCAATTTGCTGTAATGAGAGACAGGAAGGGAGGGAAGGAGGGAAGGGATGGAGATGAGGAGGGGGAGGTTCTGGGTTCGGGCCGCCATCCCATCCCTATCCCCAGCCTATGTAGAGCTGCCAGTAATGATCCATCCCAGGGCTAGCCAGTCACCTGCTGCTGGAGCTCCTTTATCTTGCAGGCCTAGTTAATTGGCTTTTAAGTTGATAACTTAACACGCCAGACGAACAAACAAACAGACGGACAGACAAACCGACAGACGAACAGACAGATACACGAGACCGTGAACAGGTGCTGCTGTGTTGGTGTTAATGCTGGATCGCTTCCCCACCACATACACCTGTCAACGTTTCTTCTTGTTGTTTACCTCAGAACCCACTCAGTTGCGTGTGTTTTGTTGCGTGTGTTTTGAGTGCTGGCAAAGTTACTATGTTGGGCTGTGTTTGGTCTGCTCCCCTGAACATCAGTTATTGGATCAGACAGACAGGAATATGCAGAATACACACACACGCACACAGAGACACACACCAGCCTCTGTCTGAACCATTTAAACACTTGTGTTACCTCCTAAGAGCTTCCCATAACCCCCTTGCTGTGTTTTATGTCCATAGAGCAGTACAGAACAGAGCGCCATCTATAATTCACTGGATTTGGGTAACTTGGTGTCCTCTTCTGCTGTTTTTAGAAAGCTGAGTGCTATTTAAGGAGCTGGCGCTCACATATGCCGTTCAAGTATTGGAATAATTAATGGAGGGAGGGAGGAAGCGAGCTTGGGACGAGCGAAAATTAGGTGAAGAAAGAAATAACTTGTGTTTGTGTGAACCACTTAGATCCCTGCCGTTGATGACAGAAGCCATCATCTTGTCTGGCCCCACTGGTTTAATTGTGTATCTCTCTGTCTCTCTGGTAGTCTTTCTCTCTCTGTGTCCCTCTACTGTATTTCCCTCTATCTCCCTATCTCTCTCCCTTTCACAGTTTCTCTCACCGTCTCGGTCTCTTTCATTCTCTCAGTCTCTCTCTCTCTCTCTCTCTGTGTCTCTCTCTCTCATTCATATATATATATATATCCAAGCTTCATGAAGTCCTGACAAACAAATTTCACCTTGTGTTTCTGTGCTTGTGATCTTTTCTTAACATGTTAGCGGTTGCGGTCGTTAACCTAATCATGGACAACGTTGAGCAGCTATTTAAAAAGATCAGCAGTTTAATCAATTATTCCAAAGGTCATGTTTGTTTGGGTGTGGTGTTTATTCAGCCTGAATGTGTTGTGCAGTACTGATATAATGTCATCTGGTGACATATTCCCTATATAATGCACTACTTTTGACTAGGGCTATTATATGTATCCGCTGTCATTGTCTTCTTGAGCAGTGTTTCGGGAGTGAACTCTTGGATCGGTTGTTAAAACAGTTTGAATCATCAGCACACTCTGTCTCAGATGTCCTCAAAAGGATCCAGGTGGCACCCTATTCCCTATTTAGTGCACTACTTTTGACCCTGTTTAAAGGTAGTGCACTATATAGGGAATAGGGTTCCATTTGGGGCATATCCCTTGTGATTAGTCCTCTGATGTTGTTTGTCTTGTGTGAATAGTCTTACCTATTAAAAGCAGACACAGCCATCTTAATAGACATTAGATTGATTATTCATGAGTATGTCTAGCTTCCTGATCACTGCATCACTGATAGAAGGCACTTAATGTTCTCACTTCATCATAGCTAATTAAGGTGTGTGTGTGTGTGTGTGTGTGTGTGTGTGTGTGTGTGTGTGTGTGTGTGTGTGTGTGTGTGTGTGTGTGTGTGTGTGTGTGTGTGTGTGTGTGTGTGTGTGTGTGTTAGGGCTGGTCGATATATCTGATTAATTTGAATGCATGTTTTTTGCGTGATTTTCCAAATGCCTGTATCGCAATAGTGTTTATGTCCACTTGTTCTCACGTTGTCCTTTTGATCTCGTTTCCTTCGCTCCTTCTGTGCTGTGTACACCTTCCCTTTTACATCAGAGATGTGAATATAATGACGAGATGCTCATGTCTCCGCCCCCTAACAATTAGGGATGCACGCTATATCGGTGAACATAACGGAATCGGACAATATTAGCTAAAAATACCAACATCGGTATCGACCCGATGTCTAGTTTAACGCCGACGTTAAAAACCGATGTAAAAGCTACCGTGCATATCTATATAATGTAGGTACATGACGTAATGACGCCACATAAAATGTTGCGCTACACGTGCAACACAGCATTCCTAACCTAGCCCACAATGTCTGCTGTGTGGATCGAGCAGTCAACAAGTCCAGCAGTCATTTGAAAGGGTAAGAAAATTTGAGCGAGACAATTCAATCCGAAATCCATCAAAGCCAAGATAATGGAATTCATTGACCTTGACATCAAACCGTTCTTTGTCTTAGGTGATGTTGGCTTTCGCGACTGGTCGAGCATCGGTACATACTAATGTTACCAAGTGCGCTATTGTTCAGATGTTGCCCTACCGGAGTTACACAGTAATAGCGTCACTGCTATCAGTTTCACGACATACTATGGAACGCCGTTTGGGTCTATGCGTGTCAAAAAAGATACACGTCAAATAACCCTATTTGACAATAATACTATTTTACGTGTTAAATACGTTTTTAATTTGACACGTCAAATAACACAGTTCTATTATAGAATGTTGTGTGTTCTGAATTTGCATGTGCAAGCCAAGCGCCACCACTACTATCAGTAGCACTGTCAAAGCTGTACAAAAAGTCTGTAAACAAGCAAACACCAGCCACGAACGATGTGTTTACAATACCGCGTTGGTAATAAAGCCAATGCAGAAACTTCTGGGGTAGCTAGCTAGCTTTACCTTGGTACAATACAACCAGCCTGAAAACATTTTCACTATTCTTAGCAATGATTTAGGAATCCTTGTAAGTATTAGCTAGGTTGTTCGCCTATTGAAATTGAACTTGAGTTCATGAAAATAAATGGCTAGCCAGCTACTTAACCCTGTTGCCTAAAGCTAACGTTATAAGCAGCCAGTTAGCTGCATCTGGCTAGTGAAGCTCGACCTGTCCGGGCTATGTGTTGTGAAGCAAGGCACAATAAGGCACAATAGTGGAATTTGCGGTTTGCCTTCAAAATAAAAGTACCTCTTTGAAAGTGATGCAGAAGGTTACAATTGGTGGAATCATGCCATATTTAGACTAGATAATGTTAAACAAGGTTGGAATGTGAAGCAATGAAATGGGGTATCGGTCTACTCGGTGACACACACAGAACACAACTGTGAAGAGTTTATGCAAATATTAGCGTTGTAGCTCTTATCACGGGACTGTGACTTTGAAATCACCTCCCCAGTCAGCCTATTGTGTGTATTGACATTCATATTGCATTGTACAGCTTTACCCAAGGATTGGGAATCAATGAAATGGGGTAACAGTCTACTCAATACCCAAGATATTTTTTTACCTAACATCCTCAGAGTTATCAGACTCCAAAACACCCACGCAGTATTGTTTTTCCTCTGGAATAGTGTTCAATACACATATGTTGACAATAAATGTGTCTCAATTCACAGTTTCAGAGTCCCGCAATAAGAGCTACGACGCTAATGTTCTCTGGGTGTCACTGAGGAGACTGATACCCCATGTCATTGATCCACAATCCATAGGTAAGGCTGTACAGTGAAATAAGTATGCCCCCAATGCAATTCTAAAGTATAATACATCCAGTGTGATTAACACAGATTTTTGTAACATTAACAAATTGTTTTATATAACAACATTCCAACCTCGTTTAGCATGATCTATTCAATTATGGCATAATTCTACTATTTGTATTCATTTGCATCAATGACATACTTTTATTTTGAAGGCTAACTGCAAAATCCAATATTGTGGCTAATCCTTATTGTGGCTGGCTTCACATAGATGGGCGACAACCACCATTAATCAAATTAGAACGGTCTTATAAATTAGGGTTATTTTAGATGACACCTAGCTATATAGTTAGCTAGCTAACGATAGCTACTGAAACAGATGTTGTTTTGCTATGTTTTTGGGGAAGAACATTGTTTGCAACCATCAGCTAGCTAGCTTTTTTTTATGACCAGCACTGTAGGTGTGCGAAACAACTTTTCCAGCATCGTAGCATACGTATCAATGAATCGTTGTGACATATGAAATACGAGTGATAGTGTAATAATGTGTAATAACTACGTAAAAAATGTATGAACTCGTTAAATTATTATGTGATGTGCAGTCACATTCAGGTCCTGATTGGTCAACAAGTTTATTTGACACCTCAAATAGTGTTATTTGACGTGTATCTTTTTTGACATGCAAAGACCCAAACGGCGTTCCATAGAAATCCTGGTTGAGAATGAAACGACTGAACAAATGAACAACGAAACAGCACAGCAAGTAAGTGAAAGAAATAGGTTTTGATTATGTTTTACTGGTAATGGGGACATACGTAAATGCTTTTTTGGTCAGTTTGGTGTGTGTTTGTGTGTAACCATTATTTAACTAGCAAGTCAGTTAAGAACAAATTCTTATTTACAATGACAGCCTACCCCGGCCAAACCCGGACGATGCCAGGATTCGAACCAGTAACTTTAGTGATGCCTCTTGCACTGAAATGCAGTGCCTTAGACCGCTGCGTCCATGTGTGTGTTAACTATTTAACTGTACTAGAATGCTTAAAAGGCTGGAACATTTTGAAATATCTGTTATCGGTATCGGGTTTTTTGGCAAGGAAAAAATCGGATATCGGTATCGGCCAAAAATGTCATATTGGTGCATCACTACTAACAATGTGAGTCGTTGTCCTCATAAGGCCGGCGACAAGCTTGGGTCCAAAATAAGCCCATAGAAAAGCATTGGGCTTATTTTGGACAGATGTTGGCGAAAGTGAACCCTCTCGCTTCTCCTATTTCTCCTCTGTTTACACACACCAAGCCCCTCCCCCTGCCACTCACACCAACAAAGTTGAGAGATATCTTCTTCCTGTCTGACATTTGAGTTTTGGTCCAGCCGAATGGGACACCGAAACACATTGAGACATTATTCGACTTTAACAGAGCAGAAGTTAACCTTCCTAACCATGCCCTTTTTATGTCTCAACTCTTCCAATTGTGTGCAGAGCAGATACTACTAAAACAGGAGTATCAATGAACATTGATTCTGGAATATAAATGCTCAGTTTGTCTCACGCGCATTGCGGTACCACGTATCACTAGCAGCATCTTAGCCAAAGACTGTTATACTACCTGTCTAATCTGTGTTATATAAATGTGCAATAAGCATAAAACACAATTATATAAGGTATTGGCAACTTTTCATTCTGAAAATAAGGTAGGCCACTTGATTTCAACATCTGAACAAAGTGGACAGGCTAGCATGCTGTTCAAACAGTTGGAGATGGTTTTGTTCATAACAATTCAACTGTTCTAACTTGTTAGCTAGCAAATTTCCTGAACAAAAATTAAAACGCAACATGTAAAGTGTTGGTCCCATGTTTCATGAGCTGAAATAAAAGATTCCAGAAATCTTCCTAAAGCACAAAAAGCTTACGTCCCCGTTTGTAAGCATTTCTACTTGCCAAGATAATTCATCCTCATGACAGATGTGGCATATTAAGAAGCTGATTATACAGCATGATCATTACATAGGTGCACCTTGTGCTGGGGACAATAAAAGGCCACTCTAAAATGTGCAGTTTTGTCACGAAACACAATGCCGACTGCAGGAATGCCCACCAGAGCTGTTGACTGATCATTTAATGTTCTTTTCTCTACCATAAGCCGCCTCCAACGTTGTTTTAGAGAATTTGGCAGTACGTTCAACCAGCCTCACAACCGCAGACCATGTGTAACCACGCCAGCCCAGGGCCTCCACATCCGGCTTCTTCATCTGCGAGATCGTCTGAGACCAGCCACCCCGACAGCTGATGAACCTGTGGGTTTGCTCAACCTAAGAATTTGTGCGCAAACTGTCAGAAACCATCTCAGGGAAGCTCATCTCCGTGCTCGTCGTCCTCACCAGAGACTTGACCTGACTGCAGTTCGACGTCGTGACCGACTTCAGATGGCAAATACTCACCTTCAATGGCCACTGGCACACTGTAGAAGTGTGCACTTCACGGATGAATCCCGGTTTCAACTGTACTGAGCAGATGGCGTCGTGTGGGCGAGCGTTTTGCTGATGTCAACATTGCAAACAATGAGTGCCCCATGGTGGCGGTGGGATTGGGGTATTGGCAGGAATAAGCTACGGACAACGAACACAGTTGCATTTTATAGCATTTTATCAATGGCAATTTGAATGGACAGAGATACCGTGACGAGATCCTGAAGCCCATTGTCGTGCCATTCATCCGTCGCCATCACCTTATGTTTCAGCTTGATAATGCACGGCCCCATGTCGCAAGGATCTGTACACAATTCCTGGAAAATATCCCAGTTCTTCCATGGCCTGCATACTCACCAGACATGTCACCCATTGAGCATGTTTGGGATGCTCTGGATTGATGTCTACAACAGTTGAAGAGGAGTGGGACAACATTCCACAGGCCACATTCAACAGCCTGATCAACTCTATGTGAAGGAGATGTCGTGCTGCATGAGGCAAATGGTGGTCCCACCAGATACTGACTGGTTTTCTGATCTACTCCCCTACCTTTTTTTTAAGGTATCTGGGACCAACAGATGCATATCTGTATTCCCAGTCATGTGAAATCCATAGATTAGGGCCTAATACATTTATTTTAATTAACTGATTTTCTTATATGAACTATAAATCAGGAAAATCTTAGAAATTGTTGCATGTTGCTTTTATTTTTTTGTTCAGTTGGCTGAACTTTAAATATTAAGATAAGACGTTTGTCATTATTAGTGAATGTGCAGTATGCATGGTTCTGGTTAAATTTGAAACAAAAAGGGCATTTTCATAGACAGTCTTGAAAGCCAGATCAGTGATTATTGCAAAAAATAAATCAAATCAAATTGTATTAGTCATATGCGCCGAATACAACCGGTGTAGACCTTACAGTGAAATGCTTACTTACAAGCCCCTAACCAACAATAGTTTAAAAAAATATATGGATAAGAATAAGAGATACAAGTAATTAAAGAGCAGCAGTAAAATAACAATAGCGAGAATATATACAGGAGGGTACTGATACAGAGTCAATGTGCGGGGTCACCGGTTAGTTGAGGTAGTATGTACATGTAGGTAGAGTTATTAAAGGGACTATGCATAGATGACAACAGAGAGTAGCAGTGGTGTGAGGGGGGGCACTGCAAATAGTATGGGTAGCCATTTGACTAGATGTTCAGGAGTCTTATTGCTTGGGGTAGAAGCTGTTTAGAAGCCTCTTGGACCTAGACTTGGCTCTCCGGTACAGCTTGCCGTGCGGTAGCAGAGAGAACAGTCTATGACTAGGGTGGCTGGAGTCTTTGACAAATTTTAGGGCCTTTCTCTGACACCACCTTGTATAGAGGTCCTGGATGGCAGGGAGCTCGGCCCCAGTGATGAACTGGGCCATTCGCACTACCCTCTGTAGCACCTTACGGTCAGATGCCGAGCAGTTGCCATACCAGGCAGTGATGCAGCCAGTCAGGATTCTCTCGATGGTGCAGCTGTAGAACCTTTTGAGGATCTGAGGACCCATGCCAAATCTTTTCAGTCTCCTGAGGGGTAATAGGTTTTGTCGTGCCCTCTTCACGACTGTCCTGTCCTCTTCACGACTGTCCTTTGTCTTGATCACGTTGAGAGAGAGGTTGTTGTCCTGGCACCACACTGCCAGGTCTCTGACCTCCTCCCCATAGGCTGTCTCGTTGTTGTCGGTGATCAGGCCTACCACTGTTGTGTCATCGGCAAATTTAATGATGGTGTTGGAGTCGTGCCTGGCCGTGCAGTCATGAGTGAACAGGGAGTACAGGAGGAGACTGAGCACGCACCCCTGAGGAGCCCCTGTGTCGAGGATCAGCGTGGCTGATGTGTTGTTACCTACTCTTACCACCTGGGGGCGTCCCGTCTGGAAGTCCAGGATCCAGTTGCAGAGGTGCAGGTTAAACTATTTTGATTAGCCTAATTTCACCCGCCCTGAATCATTAGATTATTGCTGACTCTTTGAAAAGCAGTGTATTTGACCTTTAATTGTAAAACAAATCTTATGTAGAGAAAATGCTTTCTATATATTGTGAATCACCCATAAGTCGAAACAAAAATAGTGGGTTTTTCTAGGCCATATCGCCTAGTGTGTGTGTGTGTGTGTGTGTGTGTGTGTGTGTGTGTGTGTGTGTGTGTGTGTGTGTGTGTGTTGTGGGAAGTTGTGTGTGTGGTGTGTGAGCGAGCACCACAATCTCAATGATAATGATGTTTTTAATAATGATGTTGTTATTCAGTTCAGACAGATATTGGACGCTTGTCTCAAACTCATCAGCATCAAAACATTTTGTTCTGACCTTGGGGTACCCACAGGGAGGGCAGAGAGGTGGGTGAGAGCCATTTTATATCCTTAAATTATTCAATGTTCCGTTAAAAGTCTGCCGCATGAGAATTACAACATTGGCTAACGGTATGCCCAAACAATCATCAAGGTTGTTTGACTGACATGGTGAAACCACTTCCTTCTTATTTGCAAATATTATTTTCGTAGGATAAGGTTTAACTATATGTACTAATATTCATTGTGATTATGTATTAGTATTGCTTTCATATCTGAATCAGTGATGACACTACCTCCCTACTGTGTCAGCTAGGATTTCCTAAAAATAAAATATTTTGATTTTGATTTTTAAGCACCACCTGCTGTGAAAAGTACTGCAGTACCTCCTACTAATGCTGCATAGGTAATGTGCTGCATGTGTTTCAACTACCAGGGGGCTAAATAACAACAGCAATTGCGATTGACTTTGTACCACTGAATGAGACCTTATCATCACATTTTAGTCCAGACCCTAATCTTTTATATTGCCACTTTTATAAGCATTTTTTTTTTATATATAAGCAATTTTCCATCTAGCTGTTTCAGTCCTTTGTCAATAGCTCATTACCGTGCTATAATGATCCATAGAGGGGCGTGCATTGCATCTATCTGGCTCTCAGGATGACATTATTAGGCCTTTATTGCAAATGATGTCATTTTTCTGGATCTAAAGTGTATTTTCATCCATTATGAACATGTTGTGTAGCCTGAGAGACACTGTAATGTTTGAAGCCTTATTGAGCTCTAAATAGCTGATGGTTAGCTATAGCTGGATGGTTAGGGTTAGCTTTTATTGAACTCTTTAGCTGGTTAGTTACGGTATATGGCGGTTACTGTGACCTACCATGACTTTTACCCATCAGGCACTCTGTTTCTTCCAGGCTGTTAACCTTTAACCCCAGAAAGCTCCCTCTACTTTCCTCCATTACAAAATGGTGAATCTTCACTCAAAATACAACCAACCTGATTTCTCCGCTTATCTTGGGTGAGTCAAAGACAGGTTTTTGGATGCATTTCAGTGTTGTAAATATCACATTTATTACAGCTCATCAACCGCCTCATCACATAACAGAATTATGATGATTAGATTACATCCTGTAATGACCAATATGTCATTTTCATACAGAACGGCTCTGGCTACTTCTCAGCCTTGTCTTGTTATTTGAACCCCTTCAAATCAACGCTTGATTTGTTACACCAGTCAACTATCTTCGTGGAGCCCAGGGTTGTGTTGAGCCCAGGGTTGTGTTGAGCTCAGGGTTGTGTTGAGCTCAGTGAGTGGCCACCTCTTAATTATCAGTGGCACTAAAGAGCATCTCTGAAAACTCATCATGGGAAAGCATGACCCTTCCTTTAGTTGAACACGTGTCTCGTCCACCGTAACAAGGCCCTGGTCAGGTTAGTAGAGATAATGCCGTCCTCCATGGTCTGAGGGGAGGACAGAGGAGACTGTTGTAGGCTGATTGTTGATTGGACCTGTAAGGTTAACGAAGGGACACTGATTGGACAGGCTGCAGAGTTAATGAGATGGTGGAGACAAAAGACACTATGTACATCATAGCACACTACCTAGAATGAACCAATGTATTGTAAGTGCTGTGCAAGTATGGGACAGTGGAAAGTACCTAGAGAGAGCAAAAGAGATACTGCTACACAGAGATGGAGAGAGGGGAAGACCGACAGTCCCTCGTGCTCCAGGGTGGTTGATTGATGGTGAAGAGGTGCAGAGATGTCCTGGAGAGTTCAGTGATTTCATTTAGAGGCCAGCAACGTGGACTGCTTAGCATCATTTAGCTTGACCTTCACTCAGCTGTTTTAAACATTTCACATCATTTCAGGGCAAAGTAATGATGCGTCACTCATCGCCCTGCCAGTCTGTTGCTATACGGGCTGTTTCATTCAGTGCTTATGGTGATATTTTTCTTGTTATCATAATCATGATCATTACTGTCTTAGTGAGTGATTTGAGTATGAGTAGTAGATAATGTCAATTTTGGGGGATTTGACCTTTTTAGAACCGGTGCTTATCACATACCAAGATAGCATAAAACACAACCTTTTGTCTATATACAAACATGTATATTCGAACAAACCTACTTCAGATATTTTTGTGCAGTGTACTTACACAGCGTAGGCTTACTTAATAGCTGTGTCTCAGTGTCTGTATAATGACCCGTCCGCATTCTTTGTGTGGTCACCGGCGCTCTCTCTCTCCCTCTCTCTATGCTCTGAACACATTCATTTCTGGGAAGGGCTGTACTTAAAGCAGCGTGTTAAAAATATAATATTGCAATCATTACAAGTTCTTCAGTAAGTTGCATATTATCAGCACTATCACCCAAGGATCAGAACAAAACACATTCAGTTCTTGAGGCTAGACAGAGAAACACACAGGCTCAGTCATGAATAACAAATTGTATCTTTGTAATCCAAACCTTGGATGTCGTCTCCAGCCTTGTCACTTTCACTAGACTTAATTCATTCCTTCATTTACAAACTGTATCATCCTCCCTCTATACCTCCTTCCCTCCCTGGAAAGAAAGACATGTCCCTTCCTGGAGTAATGACTCTTTTGTTTACCAAGTGAAGACTCTGAGGAGCTGAGGAGAAAGTGGAGCATGCTGTCTTGTCTCCTGTTTGTATGTTCCAGGGGGGAATGCAGAGAAACGTTTTAATGAGAGGACCTGGATTCACACGCTTGGCATATCACAGCATATATAACCCCTATCACAGCATATATAACCTCTAGATACCCCTATCACAGCATATATAACCTCTAGATACCCCTATCACAGCATATATAACCTCTAGATACCATTATCACTGGTCATGGGTGCACCTCAGCCACGCTCAAGGTCCTAAACGATATCTTAATCGCCATCGATAAGAAACAATACTGTGCAGCCGTATTCATTGACCTGGCCAAGGCTTTCGACTCTGTCAATCACCACATCCTCATCGGCAGACTCGATAGCCTTGGTTTCTCAAATGATTGCCTCGCCTGGTTCACCAACTACTTCTTTGATAGAGTTCAGTGTGTCAAATCGGATGGCCTGTTGTCCGGGCCTCTGGCAGTCTCTATGGGGGTGCCACAGGGTTCAATTCTTGGGCCGACTCTCTTCTCTGTATACATCAATGATGTCGCTCTTGCTGCTGGTGATTCTCTGATCCACCTCTACGCAGACAACACCATTCTGTATACTTCTGGCCCTTCTTTGGACACTGTGTTAACAACCCTCCAGACGAGCTTCAATGCCATACAACTCTCCTTCCTTGGCCTCCACCTGCTCTTAAATACAAGTAAAACTAAATGCATGATCTTCAACCGATCGCTGCCTGCACCTGCCCGCCCGTCCAGCATCACTACTCTGGACGGTTCTGACTTAGAATATGTGGACAACTACAAATACCTAGGTGTCTGGTTAGACTGTAAACTCTCCTTCCAGACTCACATCAAACATCTCCAATCCAAAGTTCAATCTAGAATCAGCTTCCTATTTCGCAACAAAGCATCCTTCACTCATGCTGCCAAACATACCCTCGTAAAACTGACCATCCTACCGATACTCGACTTCGGCGGTGTCATTTACAAAATAGCCTCCACACCCTACTCAATAAATTGGATGCAGTCTATCACAGTGCCATCCGTTTTGTCACCAAAGCCCCATATACTACCCACCCCTGCACGCTCTCGTTGGCTGGCCCTCGCTTCATACTCGTCGCCAAACCCACTGGCTCCAGGTCATCTACAAGACCCTGCTAGGTAATCTCAGCTCGCTGGTCACCATAGCAGCACTCACCTGTAGCACGCGCTCCAGCAGGTATAGCTCTCTGGTCACCCCCAAAACCAATTCCTCCTTTGGCCGCCTCTCCTTCCAGTTCTCTGCTGCCAATGACTGGAACGAACTACACAAATCTCTGAAACTGGAAACACTTCTCTCCCTCACTAGCTTTAAGCACCAGCTGTCAGAGCAGCTCACAGATACATAGCCCATCTATAATTTAGCCCAAACAACTACCTCTTCCCCTACTGTATTTATTTATTTATTTTGCTCCTTTGCACCCCATTATTTCTATTTCTACTTTGGACATTCATCCACTGCAAATCTACCATTCCAGTGTTTTACTTGCTATATTGTATTTACTTTTCCACCATGGCCTTTTTTTTGCCTTTACCTCCCTTATCTCACCTCCATTGTATATAGACTTATTTACTGTATTATTGACTGTATGTTTGTTTTACTCCATGTGTAACTCTGTGTTGTTGTATGTGTCGAACTGCTTTGCTTTATCTTGGCCAGGTCGCAATTGTAAATGAGAACTTGTTCTCAACTAGCCTACCTGGTTAAATAAAGATGAAATAAAAAAATATATATATAACCTCTAGATACCACTATCACAGCATATATAACCCCTAGATTAGTTCCCACAAAGGACATGAATGTCAGTGATAATTAGGTGAATGTCTGCTTTCACTGAAAGTAGAAATTCACCCACATTGGGGAAGAAAATGTGGTACTATCACCTACTCACAGTTGGCCCACATTTGGAACACATTTTGAAACAGTAGCCAAGTGCTCTATTACTGCTTAACCAGCTGACAAATTATGAGTAGGGATGAGTGGAATGTCCACCTGATACCCCCCCCCCCCCCCACACACACACACAGGCAGCCTGATGCCACATTGCTGAACTGCAGGAAGAAATAAAGCATCACTTATAAATAAAGCATCACTTATTATCACTTAAAAATGTTCCCTTCCTCAGACCAAAAAACAGGAGCAGGATAACATTGTGTGGCGATGCTCGCCAGCGCACTGTGGCCTCAGGGTGTGCATGTCAGCAGGATTTAGTTCTACCCATATCTTTACACAACTGATGACACTCATTTAGCAGCTATTGTCTGGCTGTTCCTCCCTAGGAGATCCTCTGGCAGACTGGCGTGACTACATGCAGCCTCACTAGGAGATCCTCTGGCAGACTGGCGTGGCTACATGCAGCCTCACTAGGAGATCCTCTGGCAGACTGGTGTGGCTACATGCAGCCTCACTAGGAGATCCTCTGGCAGACTGACATGGCTACATGCAGCCTCACTAGGAGTGGTTCATGTGAGTGTGTTAAGACCGTGACAGTTCAGGCAGGCAGGGCTCCTCCCACAGTAAGGCAGGCACTCATCCAGAGGAGGTGGTAGAAGGAGACAGAAAGGAACATCCACTTTACCGACTGGTAATAAGAACGCCGGTGAAGAAGTTGATTGCGTCGAATCGTGACGTCTTGGTGTGCTTCACTGTGACACCCTCAGAAATACATTAAAGGGTTTCCTAAATCAAGTGGCTTAATGAGTTTTTCAAATGAAGACGCTTTGACTAGTTGGCATGCATCCGCTCCCTGACTCTGACCTGTGTGGTCTAGCGTAGTCCGTCTGTCATTCGACTTGTCTATCTGTCCCTCCATGGGAGAGAAAGAGGTTCCCGTCTCCTGCAGGCTAAATCAAATTGAAGTTCAGGCCTCATTGAACCAACGGCTACAGCTAAATCAAGATTAGCTCAGGGAACCAAAGCTAGACTTGGTTTTGCCTCCATTGACTTTGTCTTGTTTTTACATTGTGATCTTGTCTCATCGCTGCAACTCCCCAACGGGCTCGGGAGGCAAAGGTCGAGTCAAACGTCTTCCGAAACATGACCCGCCAAACCGCACTTCTTAACACCCGCCCGCTTAACCTGCAGGCGGGCGGCCCGCCACAAGGAGTCTCTAGAGCGCGATGAGCCAAGTAAAGCCCCCCAGGCCAAACCCTCCCCTAACCCGGACGACGCTGGGACAATTGTGCGACGCCCTATGGGACTCCCGATCACGCCCGGTTGTGATACAGCCCGGGATCGAACCCGGGTTTGCAGCGCCTTAGACTGCTGTGCCACTCGGGAGGCCCGTTGTCTTTGTCTTTAATGTGAAGGACTTGTTGCTATGCATTAAGGTATGTCTGCATATTAAGGAGTAATATCAAGGGTAAAAGTGGCTAATTTGCATAAGTTGGGTGAGAGCTCATTTAAAGAGGGGGTGTGGAGAAATGTAATAAGGCAGGAAATCAAAGTGTGCTTTTATAGCGTGTGTGCGTGCAGGGTATGACAGCTCGCCATGTTCTTCACTGATCCACCCAGGTGAATCTCCCTCTTCTCTCCTCTTTCTCCACTTCTCCCTCCATCCCTCCCTCATAGTCCTCCTATTCCTAGTATTGGTAACGGTGCAGGAGTCAGTCAATGTATTGGGATAGAAGCAGGCCATTTTGTGTGTGTGTGTGTGTGTGTGTGTGTGTGTGTATGTCGTTGTGGTGTGTGATTGGGGTGTGTGTGTGTGTGTGTGTGTGTGTGTGTGTGTGTGTGTGTGTGTGTGTGTGTGTGTGTGTGTGTGTGTGGGTGTGTGTTGTGTGTGTGTGTTGGATAATGGCAGGCCGTTGTCCATGCTACTGTTTATTTTCCAGCCTTGAAGAGAGACATGATGTCATACTGTAGGAAAAACAGGTGGATCCTTTTACAACACAATACAGCTCCAGCTCAGTGAACTGCTATACTCTCCCAGTTGGCAAATATTTGATAGTGATAGTAGATAAATGCTTATATCTGTTCTCCTGTAGGGTGCCCGGCGGATAATGCATTCATTCTGTTCTCCTGTATGGTGCCCCGAGGATAATGCATTTCATTATGTTCTCCTGTATGGGTGCCCCGGAGGATAATGCATTTCATTCTGTTCCCTGTATGGTGCCCCGGAGGATAATGCATTTCATTATGTTCTCCTATATGGTGCCCCGGAGGATAATGCATTTCATTCTGTTATCCTGTATGGTGCCCCAGAGGATATATACATTCATTCTGTTCTCCTGTATGGTACCCGGAGGATAATGCATTCTTTCTGTTCTCCTGTATGGTACCCCGGAGGATAATGCATTTCATTCTGTTCTCCTGTATGGTACCCCGGAGGATAATGCATTTCATTCTGTTCTCCTGTATGGTGCCCCGGAGGATAATGTATTTCATTATTTCTCCTATATGGTGCCCCGGAGGATAATGCATTTCATTCTGTTCTCCTGTATGGTGCCCCGGAGGATAATGCATTTCATTCTGTTATCCTGTATGGTGCCCCAGAGGATATACATTCATTCTGTTCTCCTGTATGGTACCCGGAGGATAATGCATTTCTTTCTGTTCTCCTGTATGGTACCCCGGAGGATAATGCATTTCATTCTGTTCTCCGTATGGTACCCGGAGGATAATGCATTTCATTCTGTTCTCCTGTATGGTGCCCCGGAGGATAATACATTTCATTCTGTTCTCCTGTATGGTACCCCGGAGGATAATGCATTTCATTATGTTCTCCTGTATGGTACCCGGGGGATAATGCATTTCATTCTGTTCTCCGTATGGTACCCCGGAGGATAATGCATTTCATTCTGTTCTCCTGTATGGTACCCCGGGGATAATGCATTTCATTCTTTCTCCTGTATGGTACCCGGAGGATAATGCATTTCTTCTGTTCTCCTGTATGGTACCCCGGAGGATAATGCATTTCATTCTGTTCTCCTGTATGGTACCCCGGAGAATAATGCATTTCTCTCTGTTCTCCTGTATGGTACCCCGGAGGATAATGCCTTTCATATGTGCATTGAATGAATACAATGAAGACAATTCTCTCTGTGTTGTTGTTTGTCTTTAGAGATTCATGCTACTCCTCTGACTGTGTTGTAGAGTAGACTGTGTTTACTTCACTGGAACACACCGTCTCATCGTAGACTAATGTTATACACTGAGTGTACAAAACATTAAGAACACCTGCTCTTTCCATGACATAGACTGACCAGGTGAAAACTATGATCCCTTATTGATGTCACTTGTTAAATCCACTTCAATCAGTGTAGATAAAGGGGAGATGACAGGTTAAAATATGTTTAAGCCTTGAGAATTGAGACATGGATTGTGTGTCATTCAGAGTGTGATTTGACAAGACAAAAGATTTGTGTCTTGGAACAGTTTATGATAGTAGGTTCCAGGCGCACCAGTTCGAGTGTGTCAAGAACTGCAATGCTGCTGGGTTTTTTACACTCAACAGTTTCCCGTGTGTATCAAGAATTGTCCACCACCCAAAGGACATCCAGCCAACTTGACACAACTGGGAAGCATTGGCGTCAACATGGGCCAGCATCCCTGTGGAACGCTTTCGACACCTTGTAGAGTCTATGCCCCGACGAATTGAGCCTGTTCTGAGTGCAAAGCCATGTTAACCATCAACTACTGTCTCTTTGAACATTATTTTAGACTAAAATGAAGTGTAATGAGTTCTCTTGTCTAAGGCATGTTGTAGCATGCTAACATTAATCAGCGATAATGAGCGGTACTGTATCCTTTATGAATAAGGAATAACAGTCAGCCTCCATGCGGAAGGTAGTCTCCCATTAATACTAATGATTTCCTTTAGGCTGAAGACTGAGGAACAAAATACATCCAGATTTAAATGAGATGTGATCTGTGCAAAGATGTAACTCGTGAAACGACTAGAATCCCAATGTTCTTAAGGGTCTTCAGAGTGGAATGTAGGCTGATGTTACCATGAATCATGTAGGAGAAGAACAATGGATGCTATCATGTTGGACCGTGTTAAACCATGTGTGATCATGTTAGACCATGTTAAAACCATGTTAAACCATGTTGGATCATGTTAAACCATGTGTGATCGTGTTAAACCATGTTGGACCGTGTTAAAACCATGTTGGACCATGTTTAAACCATGTTGGACCATGTTAAACCATGTCTGATCATGTTTAACCATGTTGGACCGTGTTAAAACCATGTTGGACTGTGTTAAACCATGTTGGACTGTGTTAAACCATGTGTGATCATGTTAAAACCATGTTGGACCGTGTTAAAACCATGTTGGACCGTGTTAAAACCATGTTGGACTGTGTTAAACCATGTTGGACCGTGTTAAAACCATGTTGGACCGTGTTAAAACCATGTTGGACCATGTTNTTGGACCGTGTTAAAACCATGTTGGACTGTGTTAAACCATGTTGGACCGTGTTAAAACCATGTTGGACCGTGTTAAAACCATGTTGGACCATGTTAAACCATGTTGGACTGTGTTAAAACCATGTTGGACCATGTTAAAACCATGTTAAAACCGTGTTGGACCATGTTAAAACCATGTTGGACCATGTTAAACCATGTTGGACTGTGTTAAAACCATGTTGGACCATGTTGGACCATGTTAAAACCATGTTGGACCATGTTAAAACCATGTTGGACCATGTTAAAACCATGTTGGGAGAAGAACAACGGACGGTGTCATGTTGGACCGTTGAAGCGTAAGAATGGCTAGGTAAAACACATTGGCTAGGCTTATCTTTTCATAATCTGTCTTACTTTAAGTGATCGATGCTGTTAAAATTCTACTCTCCAAGGAAAGATGTCTCCTTTCTAGAATTCTCTGGATCAGGGCTAAGCAACCTTGTTCCTGGAGTGCCGCAGGTATCGCAGGATTTTGTCCCAACTAGGCACCACACCAAACCAACTGAGCTAACTGGCCGGTTCAGTGATTGACTAAATTCAACACATTTGGTCTTCCAAGTTAGTTAATTCAAAAACACAAAGTGGCCCTTCAGGCCCAGTGTTGCCTACCTCTGGTCTGGATGTTAGAAAGAGCTGGATAATCACATTAGAGTTAGTCAAACAGCTGTTTTTGACTTCATTATTCCTCCCTACAATCTGGCCTTTGAAATTGTTGTTATTTCTCTAGCCCCCAGAACACTGTGGCTGTTGTAGTCTGCTGGGGAAATAGGGAATAATTTGAATTCTCTTCTATCTATATGATCTATCTATGTGATTAGCAGGGCTTTGCAGCGAATGGCTCATTGCTTTGTGCTCAAGTGGATCCTCAGCGCCTAGCTCTCCTGCTCTGCTCGGTTCAGCCTTGACATAAATCACTGGCTTCATACTAACACAGCCCAAACACTGAGTCCTCAGAGTTGGACTGTTGTCTCCTTTGTCTCTATCAGGGATGTAGGGGGGTAAAGCAGCTCAAAAGGGTGGCGATAACGCTAATGAAAGTAATTTGGAAAATGCTGAAAGCTGTTTGTTTACTGTTTGTTTGGCCTTTAGAGAATAGGAATATGACGCTGGTTTTCCAACCTGTGATTCTCACTGTAGCCTAATGGCTGGATGCCTGGGGGGGTCTGTGTTATTGTGCATGAATAGACTGCTATGAACAGAGGGGGAACTTGTGCTGGAGGTTGATTCCATATCCTGAGTCTATCACACATCACAAATGAATGTTCCGTATGCAAACATCACAGTAATAACAGCCTCATGTTGTGACGGGTCCCCTTTGAGAGCCCATCTGAACAAACACAGCTTTTAGCCTGAATGTAATTGTGAAATGACAGTGAAACATTGATTTCACCAGGTTTCTGCAGCAGTGGTGGTGCAGACTCGGTCCTCTCCCTAATACAACACAATAATGCTCTGTCACTTCTCCCTCACCGCTCTTCTCTTCCCTACCTACCCCTTAGAGAATCAGCTGTTCATAGTCATTTCTCACTTTGCTGTGTCTGGGAAGCACTGTTTGGTTATTTACAAATATCCGTCATAAGAAGTGTAGGGTTTTGTTTTTAACAGGGCCTTAGTTACTTAATTCCCACCACTGAATTCCTTCTTTCTGAGTGGCATACTTCTCACATTCACCATCCTTAAAACCCTTTTGTCCCATTAATATATTTTCTATAAAAAATAATTGTTACGTTATGACACTTCTGACACGTGTGTTATATGGCTGTAGTCACCGTGACATCCCCTCTTTAAAAGCTCTGTATAGCACCCTGAACCCTGCATTCATTGGTTGGAACTCTCTCCGGGTGGCCACAAACTGTGAAAGTCTGACCATTTCAGCTTTTCTTGGTTGATTCTGACTTGAATCATAAACATCTGCTAGGATGGTTCTTGAAAGAAAATGCCCTGACTCAGTAATTATGGCAGGACTGAAGGAGGTATCCAGAGCTGTCCATGGTTCTGAACCAGGCTGAATAATGTTTACTGCAGTTTAGGCTCTGTTGTGGGTAAATGCTGCCCTTAGGCACAGATCTAGAATCAGCCTATACCTTCACCACATCGTAACCTCAACCATTGAGGTGGAAAACCCAGAACTGACCTGTTAGTTCAGAGTGTGTGGGTGTGCTGTGCTGCCTGTACTGTAGAGTATTGTCTAACAATAGTTTTTATTATTTGTTTGTATTTTATCCCCTTTTTCTCCCCAATTTTGTGACATCCAATTGCGATCTTGTCTCATTGCTGCAACTCCCCAACGGGCTCGGGAGAGGCGAAGGTGGATTTATGTGTCCTCGAAACATGACCCGGCAAACCGTGTTGCTGAACACATGTGTCAGAGGAAATACTGTTCAACTGACGACCGAAGTCAGCCTGCAGGCGTCTGGCCCGCCACGTGCCAAGTAAAGCCCCGCCCCTAACCCGGACACCGCTGGGCCAATTGTGCACCGCCCTATGGTCACGGCCGGTTGTGACACAGCCTGGGATCGAACCCGGGTCAGTGCCTTAGACCGCTGTGCCACTTGGAACGCATAACAATTCTATTCTTAGCAACCATTTATTGGAGTAAATGTAGCCTGCTTCCCCCCCGACATATGCAGTGAACACATTCCCTCTGGGGCTGTGATGGCCGATCTGGACTGAATAACAAATGACCAGACGCTGCCAATTCAGTTCAGGAAGCCGCAAATAGAATAGATAATTATACATGGAAATTGCCTCAATTGGTTCTGACTGAAGTAGAAAAAGGAGAGTCGGAGAGAGGGATCAAATGAGACACAACAAATTACATTTCCATCTTTAGATTGGAGCCAGTGGTATCCAATGGCATCTGGCCACTCTATCTCCTTGTTACGTACAGTATTATGGGGTGCTGGTGGTACGGCGACCACAGAGGTCTGCATCTATAGACAGAGAGTCCACAGTGGAAGAAGGGAAACATCCCTGTTGTGTGTGGAGACGGCAACGCTATTTAAACACTCCAGTGAGCTTTTATTGTAAATAAGTATAGAATAAGTTTCTCAACACTTCTACATTCATTTGGATGCTACCATGATTACGCGTAGTCCTGATAGAATCTGGAATAACGATGAGTGAGAAAGTTACAGATAGCATACCCCCAAGACATGCTAACCTTTCACCATTACAATAACAGGGGAGGTTAGCATTTTGGATGCGGGGGTTATGATATTTGTACATCGAACTGTCTCGCGTGCGTGCGTGCAGTATTAGTCATGCTTCATAGAACTTCTACTAATTAAAGCTCTCTCATATTATTATGTTGGGAAGAAGCAGGTCTGTCTATAGCCAGCAGCAAAAATGACAACCATTCAGAGGAGAGAGGCAGGTGTGTGTATGCGTCCACAGTTTTCTAGTTGATAAGTGGGAGAATCAGTCAGGCGGGGGCCAGTCAATCTCTACATTACTTAAGCGCTCTCTCTCTCTCGCTCTCGCTCTCTGAGCTAGTCACAGAGCCGCTGGTCTCTCTCTCTCTCTCTCTCTCTCTCTCTCTCTCTCTCTCTCTCTCTCTCTTCCTGTCTTCTGTCTGTCTGTCTGCTCTGTCTGTCTGTCTGTCTGTCTGTCTGTCTGTCTGTCTGTCTGTCTCTGTCGTGTCTGTCTGTCTGCTCTGTCTTGTCTGTCTGGTCTGTCTGTCTGTCTGTCTGTCTGTCTGTCTGAGCTAGTCACAGAGCCGCTGTCTCTCTCTCGCCCTCGCTCTCTCTCTCTCTGAGATGGTCACAGAGCCATTGGTCTCTCTCTCTGTCCTGGCCAAAAGCCCTGATAGCAGCCAGCTCTACTCTCAGCTTTGTACAGTGCAATAGCCGCATTTCACACAGAGGACCAATGAAATCACTCATCCCCCAACAAAAACAGTCCTACACTCCCCAGCTGGGTAGCTAGGGGGCTTGCCAATAAGTTTGATCATTGGTATTCAACCAATTCTGTGTTAAACGTGTTAGCGTACAATAACCGTGACGTAACGACAGTCATTGATAGAGAGGCACAGATGCCTCAACATTACTCTGAGCCTTTATAAGTGTGTTGTAATGTTGAGTTTAATCTGCCAATTTAGAACCCATTTATTACATGGTTTTACTCTTTATCATCCATGCTACATGTGTTGCTACATAGCTGGCCAAAGCAGTAGAGCGACTACCTCCCAGCTCTTAAGTCTGTCACGTGCTTTAGATATTACACACACTAGTCCACAAACTGAGTGAAAGTATTGTGTATGTTGTGTACCTCAACTTGTATAATCAATACAAACAAACTAGACGGTAACCACAAGTAAAGTCATACTATATAAAAACAATATTTAAAAATATGTAAAATTTTATAAATGCAGACATTTCTAAATGTTCGTTCGACACGGTGGGGTCATTTTGTGTCAGTAAAATTCATTATGGAAGAAATTGAGGCGGAAAAACATGCGAACATATTGCTATAATAACCATCATATTGAAGTAAACGTTGAGTCATGCGATGGTGTGTGGTCCTCTACAACTCAGCAAAGCATGCAGTTTGTTAGGCTACAGATGAAGTAAGTTATGAGGAAGTTCACAAGTGCACGTGATGAGCTTGATGCTCCTTTCCAATAAATATCAATGGTATTAGTCTGCTGACATGATGATCGATGCTTGACTGCCAATTGATAAGTACAAATATTCTCTCTCTTATCCATAATAACCTCACCATGTAGACTAGACAACCCGCACAGCCTACCCGCACTGTAGCAGCCAGCGGTTGGCTAGCGCGCACGTGCCAAGACCAGAGTAGGAACATTTGTTATTTAACGCAACAGTTTTTGTAACAAAACTATCGGTGGAGATTAAAACCCATCGAACTTTTCATTTTTAGTCGGTACATGAAAATTTAAGCGAAAAATTACTTGATAAAAATTACTTTTTATCAGCAACAAGTCAGTATGGTAGAAACACCACTGGTAGGAAAATTGTGCATCATTTTATTTATGCCTATTTTATAATATTTGCATGACCATCTGTCACTAATTGGATGGAAACCTAGCTTGTGAAGACAAAACATTGTATTTCCCTAACTTCTCTCCTCTCTTACCCTTCCCTCTTCTCCTCTCTCCTCCCGCTGTAACAGATTGAACCTTTAAAAGCTGATTGTTCATGGTGGTGAAAGACAACAGAAGTAGTGCTGCTGGTTGTTATGGAGATAGTTGTAAAGGGCCAGATGGCGCTGGGGGTGGGGATATTTTTAGTTACACCACGCCACAACGCAACCTTTTACGGCCACACACACACTCACACACACACACACATGCAAACATGCACACACCCCATCCAACCTTTAGACAGCCAGCACACTCAGGCTCCCATCAGTTTATCCATCAAGGACCCTGGCCTAAAGTGGTTACTGGGCACTATTAAACTTTCCCTGTAGTTAGGCCTCCAACTAGGCCTAGCTACCACACCTGGGTCCACATAGTATTTGTTTTCTTTCAACTACGTTAGGCGCACTTGATTTAGCCTGAAAGGCATCATAAATAGAACCATTCCACCTGTGTAACTACACAGCTACCTTAACATGACCAAAGGTCTCTCCTGACCCAGCAGAATCAGGTGATAGGTACTATTTTAAGACACATACATAATGTATGAGATAACCCCCATGGGAGAAGCTATGCACTGAGCATGTTATGCCATGCAGCAGCGTCTCTGTCTTCCTGCTGAGTCCTCCAGTCTGCTTCCTATCGAATAAGACTGACTCAATCATGCTGCTGTGTTGAATCAACCTGGTGATACGCTACAACTGCCACTGAACACACGCGCGTGCTAGCACTCACACGCCGCCTGGAGAATTGGCACCTCTCTAAAACATAGGTGTAATTCCTAGAGAGGAGACCTTGTCTGCTATAGCTTGTGGTGGAATATTCTAATCAATTGAGAGACACATTGTCATTTCTTCAACTATCATCTTTATTCAATATCGGTTCGTTATTGCAATAATGAAACCGTCAACCCTACAGTCTTGGGCCGAGAGCCTAAATGAAAATGGAGGGAAAAAACGATCTTATATAAAACCTAAAAATGCTTAGTCAGACTGGTTCCAACCTGGCTTAGTTTCCCAGATGCCAGGATGATGAGACAATGAGGTGTTTTTCTAAACTCTTCCAAGCTATCTCTGTCTCAGGTCACACACACCACATCTTGTCTATGGAACGCCAGCTTTAGGTTTTATCACCAAGCCATTGTCAGCTCAAGCTATCTCTAGCAAAACCCATTTATTGACCATACGCCCAAACTAACTACAGAAACACAATTAAACAGAACATAAATGTCTTCCTATTTGTTAAGTATTAATTGCTAACTATTAATATCAAACAAATCAGGTAAACACGTTATTTTTCTATCACATAGAAGTAGAGAAGAGATGCTGTGAGGTTTGTTTTATCTCACTCATATCGTAATGTAGTGTATTCAGCAGGTCCCTCTCTCTTTCACTCTCTCTTTCCTCTCTCTTTCCCTCCCTCCCGCTCACTCTCTCTTTCYCTCCCGCTCACTCTCTCTTTCCCTCCCGCTCACTCTCTCTCTCTCCCTCTTTTCCTCTCTCCCTCTCTCTTTCCCTTCCGCTCACACTCTCCCTCACTCGCTATCTCTCCTCCATCTAGCTCTCTCTCCTATATCTCTCTCTCTGCACTGGCTGGGGCCAAGCCTGGTTGCTGTGGTGACGCCGCAGCGCAGCTCTTTGCCTCCGCAGTAGAGTGTGGCCACAGCAACAACAAAAAAAGAAAGCTACATACCACTTGTTGCGACTGCAAAGGGAGCAGCTGTTGTAGCTAGTGGTGTGTTTAATTGCAGTGAAGTCTCTCTCACGCTCTCTCTCTCTGTCGCTCGCTCATTCTCGCTCGCTCTCGCTCTGTCACTCGCTCTCGCTCATTCTCTCTCTCTGTCGCTCTCGCTCATTCTCGCTCGCTCTCTCTCTGTCGTTCTCTCTCTCTCTCTCTCTGCCTCTATTCCCACTACCCAGTCTGCTGGAATTTGTTTATAATGTATGTGTTTGGTGTTTATTAGTAATTTTCTTCTGTCAGACGGCTCCTCCTCCTTCCTCCCAACCTTTCTATTCCTCCTCTTTCTCTCACCATTCCATTCCTCCTCCCCTCCTCCCTCCCTCCCTCCCTCCCTCCCTCCCCTCCCTCCCTCCCTCCCTCCCTCCCTCCCTCCCTCCTCCCCTCTCCTCCCTCTCTCCCTCTCTCCCTCCCTCCTCCCTGCCTCCCTCCCTCTCTCTCTCTCCGCTCCCTCTCTCCCTCTCCCTCTCTCCCTCTCTCCCCCTCTCCCTCCTCCTCCCCTCAATAACTCAGTATGAGAATGAGGAAAGGGAACCGTTTGTTCTCCAGCTTCTCTCTCTCTCCTGTTATAGGTGGCTTCTTGTTCGGTAACAAAACATGGTCTTTTAATTTAACTATTAATTCTGCTTCACTTCATCCTCTCAGCACTGCGGCCCTGGGATGATGGGGTGAGGTGTGTTTACTCAAACCCCCAAAGACTTAAATCACACACATGGTTTAATCACCTTGTTTACATCACACACCTGTCTAGCACTGAGAACCATGCAGGGCAGGGAACGGTGGGGGTAGTGTTGAACAGACGCACGGTAAACACACACACACTATGCGTATGCTATTAAGGAGAAATCTGTCACATTCTTCTCTGGGGAAGATGGAACTAGATGCTGGGTGCCTTGTCCAGTCAACCAATCACAGGCCTGAGTTTCTTCGCTTTCCCTTTGTTTATTGGTTAAGAGGAACACCAATCAGAGTCTATTACTTATTTAGAGACCATGATATGTTTATCATGGCGGTGGAAGAGACCAGCGTGGAATCCACTCAGCGAACACGCTCACACATCGGTGCTCAGCAATCCCAGGAGGACTTGATTATGATGCTGTCTGAATACAGAAAGACACTGTATGTAGCCCCTGAAGTGAAACTATTTTTTATGCCACTTATAATGGTGCAGCATGGCTAAGCACTTTATTGAAAGGCATACAAGGTCTGAGGTAGAACTGCCATCTAATGTCAATGTAATAGCCATTAGTTCTTTACTGCAGGTTCCTCCTCTGTAACCCTGGGCTTCCTTTCCACTGCAGGCTGTACTTAACTCTGAGTTGAGCTGAAGTATTACCCTAATGACTCCCTCAGTCACTCAGGCTTTGTGTGGACTACTAAGGAGGAGAGGAGTTAACAGGAGTTTGTGTTGTAAATGTTCAGGCGGTGATTGAGGCGTGTGTGTGTGTGCGCTTGCGTGTGGACGTGTGTGTCGACCAGGGGTTGGCAGCTGGCGGCCCGCGGGTCAAAACTGTCCCTCTAGTGTTTTGTATCTGGGCCCCCAAAGGTTTTTAGTTTAAGAAAAGACTAAAATCACCAGGAGTTCAGCTACAAATCATTGGTATTTTTAAATATAATCTAATTTGGGGTTTAGTTGTGGTCAATTTCCAGTGTACAAATGATTCTGATTATGTTCCGCCCCCCCGACAGAAACCAGCCTGTTGCTCAGCTCACACTTGCCTTCCTCTTTTGTTCACTAGTTAATGTGTTGGAATTCATCATCCCTGTTTACAACTGTACCTGTAATTTACACATCTCCTACCAACAAGCTTTTGAACAACTAAATCGAACCAATTGGAAAGGTGTCACGTTAGAATCTCCTACCTATGAATGTTGTGTACTGTAGGAGTGTGTTGGTCCCTCCAAGCTGTGGAGACACTAAAGCCCAAATATCATGAACAATATGTTGAAGGGACTATTCAAATACTCACAGATCCATGTTTAGCATAATTGCACCAAATAATTACCTGCTTTTATGTGAGTAAAGAGACAAGAAAATCATCTAGAATATACACTGTAGTATCCAGTTAGAACGGAGAGTGGATTCCTACCAGGAAACCCCTCTGCTACTCAGGGGTAATGGTAATGTTGACAGTGACATTACATCTCTGTACTGATCACATTACTACTGTTTGACTTGACTGTCGTCTATCGCAGTCGTCTCTCCCTCTCTTCTTACACTGTCAATCATATTCCATCACAACACGTTTCGGAGACAACTTTTCCTCACAGGCAGAGAGACATACACTGTTCTCCTCTAGAGAACCTCTGTGTACGCATCCTCGGTTTTTGACAGAAGTAGCTTAGTCTATTGCAGTGAGTTAAGAGACTGCTCGGTAGATTGACAATGCAGACGCATAGCTAGCTGGAGCTGTGTCGTTCCAGGTTCAAACATACAGTGTAGATGTGGAGCTGAATGTGTCGTTCCAGGTTCAAACATACAGTGTAGATGTGTAGCTGAATGTGT
>NW_019944205.1:16656-46187 GCF_002910315.2 Salvelinus sp. IW2-2015 | reverse complement strand
GATACTGCACAACACATTGCTAACGTAAACAAACATGGTGTGAGCAGCAGTTTCCCATTGGTAAGAGTGAAGTGTGCCAGGAAAAAAAAGGGGCCCCCCCCAAAGAGGCTGAGCTGAGTATTGACTGGTTAACACCTCTAGGAGAGGGTAAGGGGCTAAAAGAAAGAAAGGAGAGACAGGGTTTTCTGCTGACTCCTGGTATTTATTAAGCCTTGTGAGGTGACAAATGCTCTCAGGCCCAGCAGAGATAATGGAATCAGGCTTAGTGCCCATCAGGTGCAGGGATTTCATTCCTCTTTCTCACTCTAGAGATACTAAATATGTTATTAATGAAGTGTTAAACGTTACATTGAATTTGGAAATTAAACAGAAACTTTTCCATTGTGGGACGGCAATATTTAATTCCGTGCTGTTTCTCCAAACCTTTCAAGCTTGTCTTTTTTCAAACACCTTCAGGGCAGGCTTTTGTTTCCAGCCCTCACTAACTTCACCCTGACTTTCACAACTCATCGTGTGTCTAGAAATGAAATACTGGATGAGTGGAATCAAGGGTTGTTAGAGCTGGGCTGGAAACATAAACCTGCACACAGTGGGCCACTGGATGGCCAGATAGTGGCTTTAACTCTGGAAGCTCAGAACAGGAGTGTTGACTTCACAACTCAGAGTGGATGTTTGGTCAGTTGAGGTATTGGAAGAAGCTGCTCCTGTCCGGTTTCGAACGGCTTGGGTGAAGAGAAGCGGCTGCAAGGCCCTGGGCCCCTACAGCAGGCGCCGGACTTACTACCCGCAGCACTCTCAACCTCAAACACGACTGAACGACACACTTCAGCTACACAGTCTACACTGTATGTTTGAACCTGGAACGACACATTCAGCTCCCACATCTACACTGTAATGTTTGAACCTGGAACGACACATTCAGCTACACATCTACACTGTATGTTGAACCTGGAAGACACATTCAGCTCCACATCTACACTGTATGTTTGAACCTGGAACGACACATTCAGCTACATATCTACACTGTATGTTTGAACCTGAACGACACATTCAGCTCCACATCTACACTGTATGTTTGAACCTGGAACGACACATTCAGCTACACATCTACACTGTATGTTTTGAACCTGGAACGACACATTCAGCTCCACATCTACACTGTATGTTTGAACCTGGAACGACACATTCAGCTCCAATCTACACTGTATGTTTGAACTGGAACGACACATTCAGCTACACATCTACACTGTATGTTTGAACCTGGAATGACACATCAGCCTCCACATCTACACTGTATGTTTTGAACCTGGAACGACACATTCAGCTACATATTCTACACTGTAATGTTTTGAACCTGGAACGACACATTCAGCTCCACATCTACACTGTATGTTTGAACCTGGAACCACATTCAGCTACATATCTACACTGGTATGTTTGAACTGGAACGACACATTCAGCTCCACATCTACACTGTATGTTTGAAAACCCTTGGAACGACACATTCAGCTACACATCTACACTGTATGTTTATGAACCTCTCGGAACGACACATGTCACGCCCTCGCAGCATCTACCACTGTATGTTTGAACCTGGAAACGACACATACATACAGTGTAGATGTGTAGCTGAATGTGTCGTTCCAGGTTCAAACATACAGTGTAGATGTGTAGCTGAATGTGTCGTTCCAGGTTCAAACATAGTGTTTTGCTGAATGGCACCGTGGTAGAGTTGCAGATTCCCTGGGGTGGGACACCCTGGCTCTGTTTCACTAGGGAGGGGGCTCAGTGTGGCACGGCTCAGCTCTGGATGCTCCCTCCAGTCTTCAGGCTCCCTGTCTGTGTACGTCTGCCTGTGAGGCTCCGCAATCTGTGGTACAACACACCACAGCAGAGGACGCACCCCAACACACACCCACACCCGGCTCTTTCATGTCGCATGACCTCAGTGGCTCTGACTAGCACTTCTAACTACAGCCACAAGGCATTGCACTAGTGTGTGTGTGTGTTTCTCTCCCTCCCTCATCTTCTGAAGAACCATAGAGCTCATTATAGAAACAAACATGGTGGTTCCACCTGAACCAAACAGTGCCATATCTGGATTGGCTACACATTAGAGAAATTAAATGTACACCTTAATTCAACTCAGTTGGACATGTCAGAAAGGGGCGATGCAGAGGGAGAGAGAAGAGGCAGAAAGAGGGGAGAGATAGTGCCTCTCTGTGAGAGTATGGGAGTAGAATGAGGGGGAGGTGGTGGTTTTCCAACCATCTCATTTGTCCCTTCTTGACATAAATGAGTCATGCGTGAGATTGATAGGATGCAGTCTGAATTCCTTTAATCCCCAGAGCTTCCTCGCTCTCCGTTAATTTAAATAAAAGCGCCTTTTAAACTTTTGATCCCACACCAGAAACAATGTGCTGTGAGACATGTCTGCACATGTGAAGGCTGTGTATAGTGTTTTCATGAATGCAAATGAAATGGAAACGGCATAGCAGAGAGAGAGCTCTGAGGGTGGGTCATTCTGAGATGAGAATGCAGGTTGTTGAGGAGACGGAGAGAGACACGCCTGTGATTGGGAAAAATACATGTTGAGTGAAATTGTTCCATGACGCGTTTAAGATCTCCACAAGTCTGTCTTCTGTTCACAAATTCATTCCTTACTATCTAAAAGACTTGATATCAGTTGCGGCCCTCATTTTGCTTTTATTTTCAAAGCTACAGGTTGTCTCAAGATAACCATACTGATGTGTTTAATTACAGAAATGGTAGTCAAACCTCAAATCCAACCAAGCACTAATATTTCATAGAGGAACAAATTCATTTACAGCAGGTGACTGTCCACACAGCAATTCATGCTTCCATGTGGTAATTGAAACAATGTCTCGATATTTAGGTGTTCATCCCTAACCTCCTCTCTCTCTCTCTAGATGTGGTGGTGAACGGGAAACCGTGTGACTGTGACATCATCGCCGACTGTAGGGTCGGCGACGCCGTGCCATTGGAGGTGAAACTGACCAATCGTAGTAAGAACGCGGTCGGACCGTTCGCCCTGACCGTGGTTCCCTTCCAGGACTACCAGAACGGAGTTCAGAACTATGACCTGCAGGACGCAGTCACCTTCATAGGATCTAACACCTTCTACATAGACACGGTGTGTGTGTGTACGCGCATGTTCGTGTGTGTGTGATTGGTGGTGAAACTATTCTCCAATGAGTTAGCTATCCATAGGTACTCTGAATGTCTCTTTTGTGTTGTTTTCCCAGGTGAAGCCCACAGAGAACTCTGTGTGTATGGGAGCTCTCCTGTTCCTCTACACGGGAGACTTCTACCTTAACATCAAGTTCCAGGATGACAGTGCTGGCCAAGGAAAGGAGCTGCCCCCATCCTGGTTCGGCCTGCCCAGCGTGCACATCAAAGCACTGGAGGCACCCATAGAGGCTGGGGCATAGAGCCTGGCACTCTATCCGTGAATATCAAACGTATTTTTCTCGATTCTCCTACTCTAAACATCAGATGTAAACGAGGAGAGACGGGTTCACCCACTTGCTGCCCACCGCTGAAGGCATGGATGGATGGCGCACTCGAGGAGAGGACCTTGGACTAAATATTCTAGCGGTTAGCTGATGTCACTTAATCATTTGTAAATAGCTGCTATAACTCTGAGGTATTTGTGTGTACTCTTTGTTGAAGCATGTAGGATACAGTAGATCTTACTGCATTTTGGAAATCACCTTTAAAATCATATGATGATTTTCATCACCATAATCATTGAAACGCATCGGCCATGGACGTTTTGTATTGTTCGTGTGAAAAGGTCACCTCTTTCCTGCTTTTCACTCAACTTACCCATGATGTATGGCACTGTACCGTCCTGATGCGCTCCACATGGGAGAAGTGTGTCAGGTCCAGTCAAGTTCTGTGTTATGTGTCCAACCCTTCTCTCACAACAATCTGTCTGAGCAGCACCGTAGAGATACTCTCCTGTAAACATGGTTACCAAGCAGCATCCTCTTGGTAATATGATTCTACTTCTATCTCTATGGAAATACGGTCATATATTCTGAGGTGTATTATTCCACCACATGAATGGACAATCACATCTATTGCTTTCTGCTATTGCAATTAGCTTGATCTCTCTCTCTCTCGCTCCGTAAACATGGATTTTTACTACTGAGCTTGTATGTGTGGGCCTCTGTATCACTGTCTATCAATAAAATCCTACAATGCATGTTAATAATACATGTTGAGTTTAGCCAACTTCTGAAAGGGCGTTGTTTGCATGTATTTGGTAAATAGGAGCAAAGAGTTGCACTCATTCTTCTGTCTGGCAAATTGACAAGTCTTGTAAACTTACCTGGTAACTTAATGTAGGAGATATAAATTCCCATGCTGCGCTGTAACCCATCCCCTTCGTTCAGACAGAAGCACATAAAGTAATGCATGATGCATCAACTCTCCAGGTTTACCACTGGTAAATTAAGGAGAGAGACTAAAGGGTCGGTGCTCATGTGTAATATACACGGAGTACGAAACATTAAGAACACCCCTCCCCCCTTTACCTTCGGGGCAGGGACTCTACAAGGTGTGAAAGCGTTCCACAGGGATGATGGCCCATGTTGACTCCAATGCTTCCCACAGTTGTGTCAAGTTGGCTGGGTGTCCTTTAAGTGGTGGACCGTTCTTGACACACGGGAAACTGTTGAGCGTGGAAAAACCCAGCAACTTTGCAGTTCTTGACACAAACCGGTACGCTTGGCACCTACTACCATGCCCCATTCAAAGGCACTTAAATAATTTGTCAATTGTCTCATTGGTTAAAAATCCTTCTTTAACCTGTCTCCTCCCCTTCATCTACACTGATTGAAGTGGATTTAACAAGTGACATCAATAATGGATCAAAGCTTTTCTCTGGATTCACCTGATCAGTCTGTTTATGTTTTGTACACTGTGTAGATTTGATGATTGGAGAGTGAATGTGAAGTGTACCAACACACACAAGTTAGCAAGTAAATCCTTTACAAAGCAAAATGTTATAACAAACAGGGAGCCTTGGGCAAAGTTCTCCTCCGCTACGTTGAATCAAATGTCATTAGATGAAGCGCGTTGCTGCTTGCTGTAGAGCAGAATTAAACGTCCTAGATGAGGGGAGACTGAGGAGACCAGGCGGGCTGGTTCCTTTAACACATACTTTACTGGGAGCAACCCAGAGCTTTTCTCTCTCAATGCATTAATGATATACCCACAACCAGGTGCAATAGCAGCAGTCTTCTCTGCAGCGATGAGCTAATGTGTGTCTGTTACATTAGTCTCATTGCTGTTAAGGGACAGAGCATGGAAAAACAACAAAGTGAGGTAAGCCTAGCTAATGCTTTTAAACTCACCGTTTAAAATGTAACAATACAGACGCCAGATAATAGAGTGGGGAATTATCCAAGACATTCAAAGAACGTGGGCCATTTTAAATAAGTAGCAGTAGACTACTATTCTAAAGTTGGGGAAAGCATTGTGAGGTTAACGATTTCATTGCAGGATAGACTTAACACCTAATAACTCACAATCAGATAAAATGGGTAATGTTGTGGCTGTAGCTACCAGTGGTGGAAAAAGTACCCAATTGTCCTACCTATGAAAAAGTACCCAATTGTCCTACTTGAGTAAAAGTATAGTTACCTTAATATAAAGTTAAAAGTGGAAGTCACCCAGTAAAATGCTACTTACGGAAAAGTCTAATTATTTGGTTTTAAATATACTTAAGTATCAAAAGTATGTATAAATCACTTCAAATTCCTTATATTAAGCAAACCAGAATGCACCATTTTTTTTTATATATATATATATGTAAGGCTAGCAAGGGTCACACTCCAACACTCAGACATTATTTACAAAAGATGCATTTGTGTTTAGTGAGTCCGCCAGACAATAGGCAGTAGGGATGACCACGTGTTCTCTTGATAACTGTGAATTTCACAATTTTCCTGTCCTGATAAGCATTCAAAATGTATTGAGTACTTTGGGTTGTCAGGGAAAATATGTGGAATAAAAAGTACAATATTTTCTTTAGGAATGTAGTAAAGTAAAAGTTGTCCAAAAAAAGTATAGTACAGATACCCCAAAAAAACAACTTAAGTAGAAATACTTTAAAGTACTACTTAAGTACTTTACATCACTGGTCTCCCTCCCTGAGCCTGCTGCCTTGTCATAGGTAGAGCACAGCCATAGTGGACCAATAGGAGAGGGTGGAGAGATTCCATCTGTATCACTGAAGCGCAAACAAAATGTAAAGGTCATTTCTGTTTGAGACAACATATGTAGCGTTTACCAGGAATGCAGTCTCCGCTAACGTGGGAACATTCCTACTCAGCAGAACTATTTGAATCAACTTCATTTCCACGTCATTTCAATGCCAAAATTCAATGTGATGACGTTGATTCGCGAAAGTCTTATTTTCACCCAACAATGTGACATTTTGTTGATTTCATGTTAGTTAACAACTCAATCAAATGTTAAAAAAAAAAAAAAATTAATAGACGTTGAAATTACATTTATGCCCAGTGGGTTGCCTTTAAATGTCAATCAAGCTATAACGCTGAACTTTAGCGATACAGATTGATTCCAGCCCTAGTTCTGAGATTAGGCTGTCTGTGTGCTGGAGAGGCCTGTTTTAGATCACTCTGGATGTGGAAGGGATAGGAGAGGGAGCCCACCAACCCTAAGTGGACAAACAGGAGATCAGAAGAGGACATTAGGCTGTGGAGAGAGAGAGGTCTGTCTGGCAGTGTTCTGAAGAGTTCTGACAACCATGTAGCTGTGGATAGGAGAGGGATCCATCCCATCAGCCCCAGGTCTAGTGTAGGGATGGTTAGTTTCCCAATAGAGCTGCTGTTTATCAGCGAGTGAAGTGAACACCAACTGAGAGGTGATCATCAACTCGGCTCTCCACAGCACAGAAGAGCCCAGCACCGGTACAACTACAAGCACAATGTAAAAAAGGACAGTACTCTCCCCTGTCCGACCTTACCGCCCGGCGCTAGCTTATTCCTGCACTCTCCATAACACGGCTCAGAATCAAAGTCAGCATAATGTCCAAAACTATTTTACGGTCCCCTGTCTAACCTCCTCACAGTCCTGGATGCTAGCTTATTATTGCCTATCTACCCTGTCTGCTGGGGTGTAAAGAAATGAAGGTTTATAGTCATCCTCACTGAAATCTTGGATGCATTGCACACTTTGAGACAAAGCTATTAAGGAGTATTGGAACCTTGATTGTGCGGTACTAAATTAATGGTTCCATGTTCTATTTTACACAGGGAGGAAAGGCCCTTTTCTCCAGACAAAAACAGAGGCGAATATCATAAGGCTTCCACGTTGGCTCTTAGAAATGAATAGAGATGAAACATTCCTTTATTCAATATAAAAAGGGTCTACATTGAATATCACTAACAGCTTAGTCACTCTCTAACATTACATTACTAATTTTCACAGCAAGGTCATTTTCCAAGCGAAACAAACAACACAATTCTCCTCGATGCAAATGTGAAATAGATTTTCTAAATCATTGGTGCATATTCTAAGGTTAGGTCTGGTGTGTATATGTGCACTTATGACATAGTTATCTGGAGATCTGCGTTCTGCAATCGATTGAATACAGGCCTTAGTCTCATGTGTATAACCAATCAATTACAATTAACACAATTGTCTCATATCCTAAATAATGAATGACCGTTCTCATGGAGTTTACAGTGGATTTAGCTAACACATATTCTGGTGACAGAAAAGACAATACCACACTGTAACATATTATATTCTCTTATCAAAACATATGATTCTCTCTAAATGAATGCTTAGCTGAAACACAATATATCTGTTAAAACAGCTCAGTGCCATATTACCAGCTCACATTGAGCCGCACAAGGTATGATCGCAACACTACATAATCTAAAGGTAAGACCACACTTAAAAAATTGATTTCTCTTTTGAAGAGCTGAGAAGTGAATCCCGTATTCACACGAATTATACTGTAGAGAAGATGTAGCACCTGACCGTCAGAAAGGCAGATAGTGATCATGCCGATAAGTGCCCTGAAGATTCAAACAATAGCTCTTTCCTAGAGAGGCTGGTCATATTTCCCGTCTCCTGTAGATATCTTGCTTCTCTCCATGCAGAGAGCGGAAGGCTTTCTAGTAGAAAGACGAGGCTAAAGGTGGGTGTGTGTGTGTTGCTATTTCGTTACACTGATAATGATAACTTGACACTTGTTGGGAACTCAAAGCTGAACTAAGGATTCCTGCTTCTTTTAATGAGGTTATCATCTCTCCAGGTAATTATACAATTATGAAGTATCCCAGAGAGGGTTAATCGTATGCTAAATGTATATTTTAATCCCTTTGCTAGAACACATCTAGGCTTATTTCTTATCAAAAGCTTTGAGCTCCATTAGGTAACAGTTGTGTTTTTTAACTGCACAATACAAGGCTACACTATAGCAGTGATAACCGTTGTTTAGCTGGACGTTTTAATGAATAATGCATGTACATCAGTTAACTGAGCACGTTTATGAGTAAACAAAGGAAAGCATTGGCTTCTCCATCTGTTGATGTTGATTAAGAAGCTGTCTTACAGGTGCTAATGTTACGAAACATTAGGTAGATGGAATTAAACTAGGATGAGGTCTGGGACTTGCATTAGTAAAACAAAAACAACAAACTAATAATCATTGTAAAACTGTCTCTCTTTTTCTCTCCCTTTCCCCCCTCGCTCATATAAAAGTTACATAGAGAAACGAACATGAACAATAAGTGTGAGATATCTCTCCTCTATAGAGGTTTGAACGTGATTGTGGACTCCATCCCTGCCATTTTATTGGCTGAGAAAAGAACAAGGCCTGGATGCTTTGTCCGTCCGTCTACACTCTGGAGCCGCTGATAAGCTCCAAACACTTCCATTTTATGTGTCTGCTTCAGCAGAACTAGAACGTCCTCTCTCTCCTTGTGTTGTTCAGTACCATGTGGTAAGTACTATTATCAATCACCACCGTTTACTGAATAGAAGTCTGTCTCCCTCGTTTTAAATCTTCACAATAAAGAAGGAAACGTACTTAAGAATGGTGAGTCTTAGTCTAGACTAATGTCTTCAGTCTGAACTTTCTTTGTCGATTAGCTAGCTATTTACTTGACATTAGCGCTCCAATAACAATGGGGGAGCTCAGCCCAAATAGAAATGCTCAAAATCAACCAAGAGGACAGATACTGTAGAGCCAGGTTCAGTTAAGCATTAAAACCTAATCAAAACCTATCAGCAGGACATTATCGGCAGAATATTTGTATTATGTTTCAATGACTTTCTGTTTTTCTCCACCTGAGGAGAATCAGTAGAGAATGGTGACTGAAGATATGGCATCTAAAATATTCATAAGAGATAATAGGACAGGGGCTGGTGTCCTCAGTCAATCACACAGGGACACTAAACACTGAGACTGAAGGAGAACAGGTCAACAAGGCCATTATTGGGAAAGGACGTGTCAAATGGGAACACCACAGAGGCTTTGAGAAACCCTTAAGTCATGGAAGGTTGGACATGTTTCACATTTATGCCCAAACAGTCCAAAGATGATACAAAATGTGTCATTCAAAATGATGTGTCATCCGAAGATGTGTCACCCAAAATGACACACTATAGTTTGTACCCTTCTCATCCTAAAAAGACTTGTTGACGGTTTTGGTAATGATCAATGTGTCCTGGTATTCCTTGGTGCCATTCCTCCACACTCTTCTACCAATCACAATAGGAGGAAATTATTCGTTTTTTACCCCCAAGAAAAATAATGTAAAAACCCAAAGGCTTTATGCAGATGAAGCCCCGAGAAGCTGTTGAATTAAATTTCTTTCTGTTGTTTCTCCATTTAGAAGTTTAGTCACGTCCATTCATACATTTCAACAACCTTGATATGTAAATGATCTCAGAAAGGTGGAGAGCAGATTGCGGTAAAACACAGAGCAGTCCTCTGACACCTGTGTTATGTCTATTCCACTGTCTATATGACGTGCGTGGTCCATAGTGCCTCTGGCTAAACTAAGCTTGCTAGAAGTGGTTTTAGCTAATTAAGCTATAGGAGCTATAAAATAATCTGTCAGTATAAACAAAGAAATGCTCAACTGCATGATTGTGAGGTAGGCATAAATGCACCTGAAGATCTGAATCTTCTAATCTTGGTTAACCTAGAACTAAATTATTGCGTAATTGGTTAGATGCTCGATTGAGTTCTGGGCCCATACATGTTAAGAGCAAAGATAGAACGAGGATCGGAACCGGAACAAAGAACTACACCCTCTCTTTTTGCAAATGTCCCATCCCCTTCTGAAATTCGAAAGATGCTAACACCTCTGAAATTGTGATTTGTCCAAATAACCAGTGATGGAAAAACCCAAGCACTGGAACTAATGCCACTCGTTATCTCACGCATCCTGTTGTATCATGACAGATCTAAGGCACCCCGCACATTGACTCTTTACCGGTACCCCCTGTATATAGCCTCGCTACTTTTATTTTATTGTTGCTCCTTAATTATTTGTTATTTTTCTATGTTCTATTTTTTCAAAAAAAGATATTTTTTTATTTATTTCAGTTTAATTTAAAAACTTTACCACTTATTTTTCTTAAAACAGCATTGTTGGTTAAAGGCTTGTAAGTAAGCATTTCACTGTAAGGTCTACTACACCTGTTGTATTCGACGCATGTGACAAATACAATTTGATTTGATTTCTGTTTACGTAGTCTGTCCACAAGAGATTATCTGCAGACTAACACAGTCTTGTGATAGACTTCGGCACAAGGAACTGTTACCTCAGCACCCAGTCTGTGGTGTAGTGAGATGGGTGGGGAAAATCCAGACACCTAGCGAGGAAACCCCTAAACACTGTAAAAAAAAAAATCTAGTTGATTCAAACAATTATTATTTAGTGACTGGTTCCACAGCCTTTTTTTGTTTACTCAATGTTTCAGTCAGTGTTGCCTGAACTTTAAAAAAAGAAATAGTGGCCCAAATTTAGCTCCAACGTGAGGTCAGGGACACCCACACACAGTGTTTTTAACACCCGTTTTCAAATGTATACAGTAATCATTATTCAACATGTCCTTACTTGAGATTTGGCAGGTAGCCTAGTGGTTAAGAGCATTGGGTCAGTAACCTGAAAGGTTGCTGGTTTGAATCCCTGAGCCGATTAGTTGAGAAATCTTTCAATGTGACCTTGAGCAAGGCACTTAACCCTAGCCGCCTTGGATAAGAGTGTCTGCTAAATGACTAACATGACTTACAACTTTTTGGTTCCTGGTATTCTGATCTTCCTGCTACGCCACAGTGTCTGTGTCAGTTATCATCTTTGATTTACTTCATTTAGGGTTTTCTGTTTTAATGTTACTCACTACGATCGGTGGTGGAAAAAGTACCCAACTGTCATACTTGAGTCAAAGTAAAGATACCTTAATAGAAAATGACTCAAGTGAAAGTCACTCAGTAAAATACTACTTGAATAAAAGTCTAAAAGTATTTGGTTTTAAATATACTTTATCAAAAGTAAATGTAATTGCTAAAACATACTTAAAGTATCAAAAGTAAAAGTATAAATCATTTCAAATTCCTTATATTACGCAAACCAGAGGGCACCATTTTCATATAAACTCAGCCAAAAAATACATGTCCCTTTTTCAGGACACTGTCTTTCAAAGATAATTCGTAAAAATCCAAATAACTTCACAGATCTTCGTTGTAAAGGGTTTAAACACTGTTTCCCATGCTTGTTCAATGAACCATAAACAATTAATGAACATGCACCTGTGGAACGGTTGTCAAGACACTAACAGCTTACAGACGGTAGGAAATTAAGGTCACAGTTATGAAAACTTATGCTGACTCTAAAAAACACCAAAAGAAAGATGCCCAGGGTCCCTGCTCATCTGCGTGAACGTGCCTTAGGCATGCTGCAAGGAGGCATGAGGACTGCAGATGTGGCCAGGGCAATAAATTGCAATGTCCGTACTGTGAGACGCCAAAGACAGCACTACAGGGAGACAAGACGGACAGCTGATCGTCCTCGCAGTGGCAGACCACGTGTAACAACACCTGCACAGGATCGGTACATCCGAACATCACACCTGCGCGACAGGTACAGGATGGCAACAACAACTGCCCGAGTTACACCAGGAACGCATAATCCCTCCATCAGTGCTCAGACTGTCCGCAATAGGCTGAGAGGCTGGACTGAGGGCTTGTAGGCCTGTAGTAAGGCAGGTCCTCACAAGACATCACCGGCAACAACGTCGCCTATGGGCACAAACCCACCGTCGCTGGACCAGACAGGACTGGCAAAAAGTGCTCTTCACTGACGAGTCGCGGTTTTGTCTCACCAGGAGTGATGGTCGGATTCGTATTTATCGTTGAAAGAATGAGCGTTACACCGTGGCCTGTACTCTAGAGTGGGATAGATTTGGAGGTGGAGTGTCTGTCATGGTCTGGGGCGGTGTGTCACAGCATCATCGGACTGAGCTTGTTGTCATTGCAGGCAATCTCAACGCTGTGCGTTACAGGGAAGACATCCTCCTCCCTCATGTGGTACCCTTCCTGCAGGCTCATCCTCACATGACCCTCCAGCATGACAATGCCACCAGCCATACTGCTTGTTCTGTGTGTGATTTCCTGCAAGACAGGAATGTCAGTGTTCTGCCATAGCCAGCGAAGAGTCCGGATCTCAATCCCATTGAGCACGTCTGGGACCTGTTGGATCGGAGGTTGAGGGCTAGGGCCATTCCCCCCCAGAAATGTCCGGGAACTTGTAGGTGCCTTGGTGGAAGAGTGGGGTAACATCTCACAGCAAGAACTGGCAAAGCTGGTGCAGTCCATGAGGAGGAGATGCACTGCAGTACTTAATGCAGCTGGTGGCCACACCAGATACTGACTGTTACTGTTACTTTTGATTTTGACCCCCCCCCCTCTTTGTTCAGGGACACATTATTCAATTTCTGTTAGTCACATGTCTGTGGAACTTGTTCAGTTTGTCTCAGTTGTTGAATATTACGTTCATACAAATATTTACACATGTTAAGTTTGCTGAAAATAAACGCAGTTGACAGTGAGAGGACGTTTCTTTTTTTGCTGAGTTTATATATGATATATTTTTTTAAGCATAGTCAGGGGCACACTCCAACATCATTTACAAATGAAGCACGAGTTTAGTGAGTCCGCTAGATCAGAGGCAGTAGGGAAAATCAGGGATGTTCTCTTGATAAGTGTGTGAATTATACCATTTTTCTGTCCTGCTAAGCATTCAAAATGTAAGGAGTTATTTTGGGTGTCAGGGAAAATGTATGGAGTAAATAGTACATTATTGTCTTTAGGAATGCAATGAAGTAAAAGTAGTCAAAAATATAAATAGTAAAGTACAGATACCCCCCAAAAAACGACTTAAGTAGTACTTTCAAGTATTTTCGCTTAAGTACTTTACACCACTGACTATGATGAATAAAATATTTTTTCTTGGGTGTACTTTAAAAAAATTAGATTTACATTGAAGTGCAAAGTAGGAATACAGGTGAACTCAGTCATTGACACAGACATGGTGCGAAGCAGCAAGATAAGAATGCTGTGCACCAAGAGGTTGTGAGTTCAAATCCCAGGTGAGGACACAATAATTACTGTATAAATGAACATGCACAATGTAATCATGTATGCAAAATATGTACTTTGAAAACATTGTATGTTTAAAGCACTATTTGAATGTGTGAGTGTCCCTAGGATCCCGAGTGGTGCAGTGGTCTAAGACACTGCATCCCAGTACAAGAGGCATCACTGCAGTACCTGGTTCGAATCCAGGCTGTTTACATCTGGCCGTGATTGGGAGTCCCATAGGGTGGCGCACAATTGGCCCAGCGTTGTCTGGGTTTGGCTGGGGTAGGCCGTCATTGTAAATAAGAATTTGTTCTTAACAGACTTGCCTAGTTAAATAAAGGTTAAAAAAATCTAAATGATGCTCAAGTTGGAGCTAGGTTTGGGCCAACAATGTTTTTTATGTTCAGGTAGCACTGACAGAAAAGTTGAGTAAACTAAAAAAGGCTGTGGAACCAGCTACTAAATCCTAACATACAACTCAGGAGGAAACCCATAACCCTACAGCAGTGTTATTTTTACCATGGGAATCTTGGTGGGGCAAACAAACAATATATTTGGGGGATGCACATCAGCAAACCGACTACACAACACTAAACAATACATTAATTGCACTATAACGGTGACAAACGGTGCCCACATAGAGATGTCCCAACAGCAGAGACCCAACATCTTACCACTGCTACACCTGGCTATCAGCGGAGCCTTGTCTGGCAGTAAAACAGTTCATTCAGCCTCATTTACTGCCTTCTTTAGAAAAACATAGCTGATATGGCTGATTTGCTTAAACTAATGTGGTTTCTACTGACAATTGAGATGTACAAACTATGACATAAGTGGACGACAAGCAGATAACAGGCCATCTGTAATTTCCATTAAGACATTGATGAGCGAGCTAGGACGGGACCTAGTCAATTTAACTATTTGTTCTGTACTTTTGAAATGTACACCAAGTCAGAACCGTAGAATAAATAAAGGGGGCATATAAGCAGAAAATGAAAGCTCTTACAATATTCGATGATTACATTTCTCTAAAACAGGTTATAGGCTACATGTGCACCACCAAGTCAGAACAGTAGGCAAAATTAAGAGGGCAAAATAGACAAAATTATTAGGGTGAGGCACATGGGCTACTAACAGCTTACTGCACAACATACACTTAGTATTCAATCAATCAATTTTTAAAATCAAAACCCTTCTTACATCAGCTGATGTCACAAAGTACTGTACAGTAACCCAGCCTAAAACCCCAAACAGCAAGCAATGCAGGTGTAGAAGCACGGTGGCTAGGAAAAACTTAGTAGAAAGGCCAGAACCTAGGAAGAAACCTAGAGAGGAACCATGGCTAATGAGGGGTGGCCAGTCCTCTTCTGGCTGTGCCGGGTGGAGATTATAACAGAACATGGCCAAGATGTTCAAATGTTCATAGATGACCAGCAGGGTCAAATAATAATAATCACAGTGGTTGTCGAGGGTGCAGCAAGTCAGCACCTCAGGAGTAAATGTCAGTTGTCTTTTCATAGCCGATCATTAAGAGTATCTCTACCGCTCCTGCTGTCTCTAGAGGTTGAAACAGCAGGTCTGGGACAGGTAGCACGTCCGGTGGACAGGTCAGGGTTCCATAGCCGCAGGCAGAACAGTTGAAACTGGAGCAGCAGCACGGCCAGGTGGACTGGGGACAGCAAGGAGTCATCAGACCAGGTAGTCCTAAGGCATGGTCCTAGGGCTCAGGTCTCGAGAGAGAGAATAAAAGAAAGAGAGATAGAGAGAGAGAATTAGAGAGAGCATACTTAAATTCACACAGGACACCGGATATAACAGACTGACCCTAGCCCCCGACACAAACTACTGCAGTATTACTTTCTTAGCTACAGTATACATATCCCTGGCATATTACATCATTTATGCAGCAGCATGCATGACATTTTTGGATTCACCTTGTGCTGTGCTTACTTGAACAGGAGGTGGCACGAAGCCCTTTGTGGGCAAATTTTTTTCATCAAAGTCTGGCATTCTCTGGATTTATGGTGGTTTGAAGACAACTGGGAACTCTGAAAAAACAAGGTCGAATCATGATTACAATCAGGGATCTTCAGGTTGTAGCTTTAGAAAGAGGCCCGACTTCCTGACAAACAATTCCGAGTAGGATGACTGTTCAAAACCTATTTTCCTAGTTGGAGCTCGTTTTTCCCAAGCTCGTTTCACTGAAGTCAGATTTCCCAGTTCCGAGTTAAGTTGTTTTGAGCGCAGCAGAAATCATTCTGGATTGTTTATTATTTTAAGCTTGGAAAAGAGACCCTTAAACCCAGATTTGGGATCACACACCTCTCCACTGAATAGCAGGCTAGTAATTGCTTTGCAATGCTTGCAGTTAGCCATTGATTCCTTCCAAACCCCTCATTGTTGAATTTGCGATTTCCAACTTGTGTAATGTTTATGCGATGAGCACCAATACATTTATCTTCATATGACAAGGATTGAAAAGGATTTGCCTGTAGATTGTCAACATGATTAATGATGATCAATCAATCAAGTTTATTTTATATAGCCCTTCGTACATCAGCTAATATCTCAAGTGCTGTACAGAAACCCAGCCTAAAGCCCAAACAGCAAGCAATGCAGGTGTAGAAGCACGGTGGCTAGGAAAAACTTAGTAGAAAGGCCAGAACCTAGGAAGAAACCTAGAGAGGAACCAGGCTATGAGGGGTGGCCAGTCCTCTCTGGCTGTGCCGGGTGGAGATTATAACAGAACATGGCCAAGATGTTCAAATGTTCATAGATGACCAGCAGGGTCAAATAATAATAATCACAGTGGTTGTCGAGGGTGCAGCAAGTCAGCACCTCAGGAGTAATGTCAGTTGTCTTTTCATAGCCGATCATTAAGTATCTCTACGCTCCTGCTGTCTCTAGAGAGTTGAAAACAGCAGGTCTGGGACAGGTAGCACGTCCGGTGGACAGGTCAGGGTTCCATAGCGCCGCAGAACAGTTGAAACTGGAGCGCAGCACGGCCAGGTGACTGGGGACAGCAAGGAGTCATCAGACCAGGTAGTCCTAAGGCATGGTCCTAGGGCTCAGGTCCTCCGAGAGAGAGAATAAAAGAAAGAGAGATAGAGAGAGAGAATTAGAGAGAGCATACTTAAATTCACACAGGACACCGGTATAACAGACTGACCTAGCCCCCCGACCACAACTACTGCAGTATTACTTTCTTAGCTACAGTATACATATCTCCTGGCATATTACATCATTTATGCAGCAGCATGCATGACATTTTTGGATTCACCTTGTGCTGTGCTTACTTGAACAGGAAGGTGGCACGAAGGCCCTTTGTGGGCAAATTTTTTCATCAAAGTCTGCATTCTCTGGATTTATGGTGGTTTGAAGACAACTGGGAACTCTGAAAAAAACAAGGTCGAATCATGATTACATCAGGGATCTTCAGGTTGTAGCTTTAAAAGAGCCCGACTTCCTGACAAACAATTCCGAGTAGGATGACTGTTCAAAACCTATTTTCCTAGTTGGAGCTCGTTTTTTCCCAAGCTCGTTTCACTGAAGTCAGATTTCCCAGTTCCGAGTTAAGTTGTTTTGAGCGCAGCAAAATCATTCTGGATTGTTTATTATTTTAAGCTTGGAAAAGAGACCTTAAACCCAGATTTGGGATACACACCCTCTCCACTGAATAGCAGGCTAGTATTTGCTTTGCAATGCTTGCAGTTAGCCATTGATTCCTTCAACCCCTCATTGTTGAATTTGCGATTTCCAACTTGTGTAATGTTTATGCCGATGAGCACCAATACATTTATCTTCATATGACAAGGATTGAAAAGGATTTGCCTGTAGATTGTCAACATGATTAATGATGATCAATCAATCAAGTTTATTTTATATAGCCCTTCGTACATCAGCTAATATTCGAAGTGCTGTAACAGAAACCCAGCCTAAAGCCCAAACAGCAAGCAATGCAGGTAGAAGCACGGTGGCTAGGAAAAACTCCTAGAAAAGGCCAAAACCTAGGAAGAAACCTAGAGAGGAACCAGGCTATGAGGGGTGGCCAGTCCTCTTCTGGCTGTGCCGGGTGGAGATTATAACAGAACATGGCCAAGATGTTCAAATGTTCATAGATGACCAGCAGGGTCAAATAATAATAATCACAGTGGTTGTCGAGGGTGCAGCAAGTCAGCACCTCAGGAGTAAATGTCAGTTGTCTTTTCATAGCCGATCATTAAGAGTATCTCTACGGCTCCTGCTGTCTCTAGAGAGTTGAAAACAGCACGTCTGGGACAGGTAGCACGTCCGGTGGACAGGTCAGGGTTCCATAGCCGCAGGCAGAACAGTTGAAACTGGAGCAGCAGCACGGCCAGGTGGACTGGGGACAGCAAGGAGTCATCAGACCAGGTAGTCCTAAGGCATGGTCTAGGGCTCAGGTCCTCCGAGAGAGAGAATAAAGAAAGAAGAATAGAGAGAGAGAATTAGAGAGAGCATACTTAAATTCACACAGGACACCGGATATAACAGACTGACCCTAGCCCCCGACACAAACTACTGCAGTATTACTTTCTTAGCTACAGTATACATATCTCCCTGGCATATTACATCATTTATGCAGCAGCATGCAAGACATTTTTGGATTCACCTTGTGCTGTGCTTACTTGAACAGGAAGGTGGCACGAAGGCCCTTTGTGGGCAAATTTTTTCATCAAGTCTGGCATTCTCTGGATTTATGGTGGTTTGAAGACAACTGGGAATCTGAAAAAACAAGGTCGAATCTGATTACATCAGGGATCTTCAGGTTGTAGCTTTAGAAAGAGGCCGACTTCCTGACAAACAATTCCGAGTAGGATGACTTTTCAAAACCTATTTTCCTAGTTGGAGCTCGTTTTTTCCCAAGCTCGTTTCACTGAAGTCAGATTTCCCAGTTTCCGAGTTAAGTGTTTTTGAGCGCGCAGAAATCATTCTGGATTGTTTATTATTTTAAGCTTGGAAAAAGACCCTTAAACCCAGATTTGGGATCACACACCCTCTCCACTGAATAAGCAGGCTAGTAATTCGCTTTGCATATGCTTGCAGTTAGCCATTGATTCCTTCCAACCTCATTGTTGAATTGCGATTTTCCAACTTGTGTAATGTTTATGCCGATGAGCACAATACATTTATCTTCATATGCAAGGATTGAAAAGGATTTGCCTGTAGATTGTCAACATGATTAATGATGATCAAATCAATCAAGTTTATTTTATATAGCCTTCGTACATCAGCTAATATCTCGAAGTGCTGTACAGAACCCAGCCTAAAGCCCAAACAGCAAGCAATGCAGGTGTAGAAGCACGGTGGCTAGGAAAACTCCCCTAGAATGGCCAAAACTAGGAAGAAACCTAGAGAGGAACCAGGGGCTATGAGGGGTGGCCAGTCCTCTTCTGGCTGTGCCGGGTGGAGATTTAACAGAATTATGCCAAAGATGTTCAAAATGTTCATAAGTGACAAGCATGGTCAAATAAAAATATGAATAATTTTCAGTTGGCTTTTCATAGCCGTCATTAAGAGTTGAAAACAGCAGGTTGGGACAGGTGGCGGTTCCATAACCGCAGGCAGAACAGTTTGAAACTGGAATAGCAGCAGGCCAGGTGGACTGGGGACAGCAAGGAGTCATCATGCCCGGTAGTCCTGACGTATGGTCCTAGGGCTCAGGTCCTCCGAGAGAGAGAAAGAAAGAGAGAGGAGAGAATTTAGAGAGAGCCAGATTTTAAATGTTCATAAATGACAAGCAAGGTCAAATAATAATCAGGACTAAATGTCAGTTGGCTTTTCATAGCCAGAGTCATTAAGAGTTTGAAAACAGCAGGGTCTGAACAGGTAGGGGTTCATAACGCAGGCAGAACAGTTGAAACTGGAATAGCAGCAAGGCCAGGTGGACTGGCCCGATGATACCCCCGGACAGGGCCAACAGGAAGGATATAACCCACCCACTTTGGCAAAGCACAGCCCCCGCACCACTAGAGGGATATCTTCACCACCAACTTACAATCCTGAGACAAGGCCGATAATAGCCCAAAACGATCTCCACCACAGCACAAACCAAGGGGGGCGCCACCCAGACAGGAAGATCACGTCAGTAACTTCAACCCACTCAAGTGACGCACCCTCCTAGGGACGGCATGAAAGAGCACACAGTAAGCCAGTGACTCAGCCCCTGTAATAGGGTTAAGAGGCAGAGAATCCATGATGATGACTGCTACCTGGCTAGCTAAGATTTTGAAAGTATGATGTGGGCATTGATCATTCAATCAAAGCTACTGTAGATATATCATGATTTGACATTTTGTCTGTGGCCAATGACTTTGAGCCTCTTGGATGGGCACTTCTAATGTAACTCTATGGCAGCACCAGGGGCTTGATTTTTTGGAGCTTTACTGTAGATTTGTCGGTGACGTAGTGTCCCCATGAATGACTGAACACTGAGCCAATCATCGGCACAACTAGAAGAAACATTACCAACCCCTACGCTCCGTATTTTCCACTGGCTGCCCCACCACCACAGAAAGCACTGAGCTAGACAGAAACACCTGCATTTTGGAGCTGCCTGACTCAAGAAAGCGAAAAAGATATCATGTTTGTATGCAGCTTTATTAACTCAATGATTTTTTAAATGTTTTTACATTGTTTGCAAACTGATGTGTGACACGTATTAATTCCAAAATAACAATTAAAACAGGCAGGTCGCCACTGCCCTACAGACACCCATTCAATGGTATAATGATTATTGTCTCCAGCGACCTGTGGTGAGTGTAATTGGAGGAAGGGGTCTCGTGGTGTCTGGGCAGATTACAGAAGCCACTCTGAAAGTTAATCCACCATATCAATCACTACTGGAATGGGATGCCTACCGAGAAAACAATTGGTTAACTGCCAAAACATAGAAAGGGGGGAGAAAGAGATTAAGAAAGAGATAGGGAGATGAGGGAGAGATATAGGGGGTGAGAGAGAGAGAGACAGAAGAGAGGGAGAGGAAAGAGAGCCTGGACCAATCTATGTTGCGTTACACACAGCTGAGAAGCAGTGTGCTAGATCATACAGAGAGAGAGAGAGTGAATGAAACGAACAGAAAAAAAGAGGGAGAGAGAGAGAGATAAAAAGAGAGACGGAAAGTGAATGAAACGAACAGAAAGAGAGAAAAAGGGGGAAAAGAGAGAGTGAATGGATTAGACAGGCTTCCCTCCTTCAGAGGCAGCGCTCTCTCTCTCTCGTGGTCCGAATAACACATAGGACTATTGATAAATTATAAACTTCTTCGTAATTCAGCAGTATTACATATTACATTTAAATCATGGACAATGTTTCTAGCCTTTCTAGTGAGGGTGATCAGGCCACACTATAAAGTCAGAACAGAGGTCAAAGGTCATTCAACCCCTTTAAATGAGTGTTCCTTTCCCTGAACCTCAGACTAATTATTTAAAAACATTTCAAACATCTTGTGTACCAGGTTTACATTGGTTGTTTTTCAGTACATTCCTTATCAAAATAATGTACTTATGTTCAACTGAACCTGACAATAGAAAACATGTTGTGTCTTTAAGGTGCGTCCTTTCTAACCTGTGAAAAACCCACGAAAACTAAATCAGACATGGTACTAAAAATACTAACAAATATTCATAACAATTGTGTTGTGTATGGGTGCCTGCAAACCGTAGGGTAAACTTAAAACACATCAGATGATACAGTGTCCCTTTAAGCAGAATAAATACCTTCTAGAAAAAACTATCCCAGAGCCCCTTTCCGGTAATCTTATCTTTTTAACCTGTTGCATTAATTTAGTCAAAATATAAAATCTGTTGAAACTTCAAAAAGTTAGTGCTGGTTTATCAGCTTAAAAGTTGCTACTAAAACATTTACTTCAATCTACTTTAAATACTTGACAGTGTTCCACGTAATGGAAACAGATTATTGTTTTAAATGACATTACCTTCTTGCTTAAATTCACTGGTGTTACCCAAACTATAAAATGTAGTAATAATAATTAGAAATAGTCAAAGAACGTCTCCCATTCAACTACTCATACCTCTGCTCCAAATGTCCCATTTTGTCCCTTACAGCCTGTTTGAGTTCAGTGAGTACTACTCACTGTCACTCGCGGCTTATCTAATTTGTCAGTCTCAAGGCTCAAAATCCCTCTATTCATCATGTAACCTTGTATTGAAACCTCAGCTTCTTCAATTTACTAAAATATGGCATTATTAGAGTGCTATTAAAAAAAAGACAAATAACATATTACCACTCACATACTGTCAACACTTATTAAGTTTACAACAACCCTCCTTATCAATGTCTTCCTCACTGTCACTTATCTTAAGGTTAAGAAAACAAAACAAACCAAACAGGATCATTCTCTCCTTACTAGAAGGCAATGTTTTCATTGTAGTCCACCCTAACAATGTTACTCTAAATTGTATTACCAACCTCTGTTGGATATTCACTTTCTGCTTCACGCTTATTAAATGTCTATTATTTTAAGATTAACATGTAATGCGCCAAATTTATAAACTACATCAGCCAATTCCTAACGGAAAAGATCAATTTCAGTGGGAGCGAAAATAGTTCACAATACTAGAGCCTCTCACTGCCCCCAAAGTCAATTCATCGCTGTTGCAGCCTTGTTTAATCATGCAATAATGAATACCCATGTTTAGTTATCAATTATGATCATGGTAACAGCTCTATGCATTATATTTAAGTACTGTAACTGTCCCTTCTGATTAGACTACAGGTAATAAAACAAACACTTTCTGTTGTTGACAAGCATATTTTCAGTTCATATCCATATTATTAATATTGGATTCAGGGATTTCAATTACGACCCCCCATTCTCAGTAGGCTACTCCAGCAGACCATTAAGCAACACAAAAAACCTATTACCTCAATCGCTTCGCTATTCATGTTTTCATGTTGAATAAGTCTTTACATTTTAACTAAGCTAGCTGCTAAATCGTTCAGTTTACATCTTAAAACAATCACTGGCTAATATATCTAGCTAAGCAAACCATGGCAATAGTTGAATTACAATCAGAAACCCAGATTTTGGTCAGTAACATAGATCCTATGCCAATTGAAATGACAAGCAAACCCCGCAAATAACCCAATTATAATGGTTTGTAGTCTTAACATCTGCCACATAATAACGACACAATTACCAGAAAATAGGCCAAAATTTGTACAAATGCTTCTTTGCAAAAATTTCACATGCGCAAAGGCATTTATTTACAAAACCGTCAAACAATTTAAATCGACATCCACTGATTTGGAAAGAGATCTGGCGGGTTTAATAAAAGCGGATTATCTTTTCTCTTGCTGTCACGAATCCCGCCGAAAATGGTGCCTCTTCCTGTTCGGGCGGCGCTCGGCGGTCGTCGTCGCCGGCCTACTAGCTGCCACCGATCCCCTTTTCTGTTTCATTTAGTGTGGTCTGATTAGTGCACCTGTTTCTTGTTTGGGTTTTGGTTTTGGGCTATTTAAACCCGGTAGGCCCGCCGGCTTTTGTGCAAGCTTGTTTTTCTGTTATTTGTGTGTGTATATTTTGGTGGATTTTATTTCCCGAACCGTTTGGTCCTGTTTGTTTTGGACTGGGTCTTTTAGCACCCGTGTGTGTGGCGTTGACCAACACTCTGTTGTTTGGGAATAAATATATCCACGTATCAAACTACCCTGCTCTCTGCGCCTGACTCCTCCACCCACTACTTCTAGAAGTCCTGACACTTAGGAACCACTCTGAACCTCTCGGAATACTTTACACGCCCCTTACTTACATCTACATACAGTTGAAGTCGGAAGTTTACATACACCTTAGCCAAATACATTTAAACTCAGTTTTTCACAACACCTGACATTTAAGTAAAAACCCCTGTCTTAGGTCAGTTAGGATCACCACTTTATTTTAAGAATGTGAAATGTCAGAATAATAGTAGAGAGAATGATTTATTTCAGCTTTTATTTCTTTCATCACATTCCCAGTGGGTCAGAAGTTTACATGCACTCAATTAATATTTGGTAGCATTGCCTTTAAATTGTTTCACTTGGGTGAAACGTTTCAGGTAGCCTTCCACAAGCGTCCTAAAATAAGGTGGGTGAATTTTGGTCCATTCTTCCTGACAGAGCTGGTGTAACTGAGTCAGGTTTGTAGGCCTCCTTGCTCGCACACGCTTTTTCAGATCTGCCCACAAATTTTCTATAGGTTTGAGGTCAGGGCTTTGTGATGGCTACTCCAATACCTAGACTTTGTTGTCCTCAAGCCATTTTGCCACAACTTTGGAAGTATGCTTGGGGTCATTGTCCATTTGGAAGACCCATTTGTGACCAAGCTTTAACTTCCTGACTGATGTTTTATCATCCAAATGTCAAATTATGTAAATTTCAATCTCTTATTAATGCAACTCCAAATTTACACTTATTTCCACCTTCACACAACTCTCGTATCACCCTCACTCAACTCTCATATCATCCTCACTCAACTCTCATATCACCCTCACTCAACTCTCATATCACCCTCGCTCAACTCTCATACCACCCTCACTCAACTCTCATATCACCCTCGCTCAACTCTCACATCACCATTCACACAACTCTCAAATCACCCTCGCTCAACTCTCATTTGACCCTCACACAACTCTCACATCACCATTCACACAACTCTCATATCACCCTCACACAACTCTCATATCACCATTCACACAACTCTCATATCACCATTCACTCAACTCTCATAATACCCTCACACAACTCTCACATCACCATTCACACAACTCTCATATCACCCTCGCTCAACTCTCATAACTCATTCACGCACGCTCTCATACATTTCACAAACTCTCACATCACCATTCGCACACAACTCTCATATCAACATTCACTCACTCTCATTACACCCTCACACAAACTATTCATATACATTCACACAACTCTCATATCCCAATTCACTCACTCTCATATGCACCCTCACACAACTCTCACATCACCATCTCACACAACTCTCATATCACCCTCGCTCAACTCTCATATTACCTCACACACACTCTCACATCACCATTCACATCAACTCTCACATACATTCACACACTCTATCACCCTCAACAACTTTCATATAACCATTCACTCAACTCTCATATCACCATTCTCTCAACTCTCATATCACCCTCAACACAATCTCACATCACACTTCACTCAACTCTCACATCACCATTCACTCATCTCAATCACCCTCACACAACTCTCACATCACATTCATTCAACTCTCATATCACCATTACTCACTCCTCATATCACTCAACAATCTTCACATCACCATTCACCAACTCTCACATCGCAATCTCACAACTCTCATTCCTCACACAACTCTCAATAACTCACACACTCTATATACCTCAGCAACTCTCAATACCATATACACAATAAATCTCACATACATTACAACTTCATATCACCCTCACTCAACTCTCATATACATTCACTCAACTCTCATATCACCATTCACACTCTCACATCACCATTCACACACAACTCTCAATCACCATTCACTCATACTCTCACAACTCAGAAACATTCACCATTCACAGATATCAACTCGTTCACTACAACTCCATATCAACATCACATCACACATTCACTCACTCCATATCACCCATAACAACTCTCATATCACCATTCACTCAACTCTCACTCACCATTCAACAAATCTCATATCACCTCACACAACTCTCAAATATCCACAGTTCCCAAAACTCTCATATCACCATTCAACACAGTACTGTTGACAAACATACTTAATCAATATTTTATAACGTTCAGAAATATTTCTTACTCCTACCATTTATACTTAAGGACTAGTTCCTGGAATTACATATTGCAATTTTGCATTTTTACAACTGTATACTAACCAGGGCATTTAAGATGCTTTTACACTGTATACTAACCCAGAAGCATTTCTAATGCATTTTACACCTGTAACTAACCCAGGGCATTTTATAATGCATTTTACAACTGTATATAACCCAGGGCATTTATAATGCATTTTACAACTGTATACTAAACTTACCCAGAGCATTTATAATGCATTTTACACCTGTATATAACCCAGAGCATTATATAATGCATTTTACACTGTATACTACCAGGGCATTATAATGCATTTAACCAACTGATACTAACCAGGCATTAAATGCATTTTACACTGTAACTAACAGGGCATTTTATAATGCATTTTACAACTGTATACTAACCCAGGGCATTAGATCGCATTTACAATGTATACTACAGGGCATTTATATGCTTTACAACTGTTATACTAACCCAGGGCATTTATAATGCATTTTACACCTGTATACTAACCCAGGCATTTATAATGCATTTTACAACTGTATACTAACCAGGGCATTTATATGCATTTTACACCTTTCCTTACAACGACAGTACCTTCACTACTCCGTTGTTTCACTATCTATTAGGACAGATAATAATATAATACAGTTTATATATAATATAATACAGTAATAATATAATATAATACAGTATCATCAGAACTTCCTTTTTATTATACGATATTTTCATAATCTTATAATCCTGAAGACGGCAGTACGTTCACGACTCTGTATTTCTCTCTCAGGACGTAGTTCACGACTGTATTTCTCTTCTCAGGAACAGTAACGTTCACGCTCTGTATTTCTCTCTCAGACAGTACGTTCACGACTCTGTATTCTCTCCTCAGGACGGACGTTCACGATCTGATTTTCTCGTCGGACAGTACGTTACGACTCTGTATTTTCTCTCCTCAGGACAGTACGTTCACGACTCTGTATTTCTCTCCTCAGGACAGTACGTTCACGACTCTGTATTTCTCTCCTCAGGACAGTACGTTACGAGACTCTGTATTATCTTCCTCAGACAGTACGGTTCAACGACTCTGTATTTCTCTCCTCAGGACAGTACGTTCCGACTCTGTATTTTCTCCTCAGAAGTACGTTCACGACTCTGTATTTCTCTCCTCAGGAACAGTACGTTCACGACTCTGTATTTCTCTCTCAGGAAAGTACGTTTACGCTTGTATTTCTCTCCTCAGGACAGTAAAGTTCCGACTCTGATTTTCTCCTCAGGCAGACGTTACGATCTGTATTTCTCTTCTCAGGACAGTAGTTCAGACTCTGTATTTCTCTTCTCAGGACAGTACGTTCACGACTTGTTTTCTATTATGACGATTGCTTCAAAATCTTATAATCTTAAGAACTGCAGTACAGTCAACAGCGTCTTTACTCTAGGGCAGTACAGTCCAACAGCGTCTTTTACTCTAGGGCAGTACAGGTCCCAACACCGTCTTTTTACTCTAGGGCAGTACAGTCCCAACACCGTCTTGTTACTCTAGGGAGTACAGTCCAAACACCGTCTTTTACTCTAGCGGAGTACAGTCCCAACACCTTCTTTTTACTTTAGGTCAGTACAGTTCCCACAGCGTCTTTTACTCTAATGCAGGACAGTCCCACGCGCGTCTGTTTTACTCATAGGCATACAGTCCCAACACCAGTCCTTTACTCTTGGCAGTAAGTCCCGACGCCGTCTTTTACTCTAGGGCAGTACGTCCCGCGTTATCTAGGCTGCCGCTCCTTTTTACTCTAAGGGCAGTACAGTCCCGACCCGTCTTTTACTCAGGGAGAAGTCACGCTCTACTACCAGTCAACTGACCCGTCTTTAACTCTAGGGCAGTACAGTCCCACACGGCTACTAATGGTTACATCCTGACGCTTTACTCTACGGGCAGTACATTCCCACGACCGTCCTTTTACTCTAGGGCATACAGTCCCGACGTCCGTCTTTACTCTCAGGGCATACAGTCCGAGCCGTCTTTTACTCTAGGCAGTACAGTCCCGACGGTCTACTCTGGGACGTCCGAGCTCTTTTACTCTAGGGCATAACAGTCCGCCGTCTTTTTACCTTAGGGCTAGTAAGTCCCGACGCCGTCTTTTACTCTAGGGCAGTACATCCCGACGCCGTCTTTTACTCTAGGGCAAGTAATTCAACAGCGTCTTTTACTCTAGGCGAGTAAGTCCACACTGCTTTTCTCTACGGGCATACAGCCCGACGCGTCTTTTACTCTTTAGGGCAGTACATTCCAAAACCAGCGTCTTTTACTCTATGGGCAGTACATCCACGCCGTCTTTTACTCTAGGCAGTACTTCCAACAGCGTCTTTTTACTCTGGAGTACAGTCCGACGCCGTCTTTTACTCTAGGCGCAGTACAGTCGCGACCTCTTTACTCTAGGGCAGTACAGTCCCGAACCGTCTTTTACTCTTAGGGATACAGTCCCACCAGCGCATCTTTACTTCTAGGGCTACAGTCCCACGCCGCTTTTACTCTAGGGCAGTACATGTCCGCGCTTCTTTACTTAGGCAGTAACAGTCCCGCGCCTTCTTTTACTCTAAGGCAGTACATCCAACAGCGTCTTTTACTCTTAGGCAGTACAGTCCCAACACTGTTTTTACTCTAGGGCATGTACAGTCCGACGCGTCTTTTACTCTAGGGCAGTACAGTCCCCGCCTTCTTTTACTCTAGGGCAGTAAACATTCACACAGCGTCTTTTACTCTAGGCAGTACAGTCCGACGCCGTCTTTTACTCTAGGCGTACAGTCGACGCCACCTAGGATACTTCCACAGCCGTCGTTTTATCTGATCGCTCTTACTGGCAGTAGAGTCCGACCCGTCTTTTACTCTAGGGCAGTAAGTCCCGACGCCGTCTTGTACTAGGGTATATCAACTCACTCTAGGGCGTACAGTCCAACGCGTCTTTTACTCTAGCAGTACAGTCCACGCCGTCTTTTACTCTAGGGCAGTAAGTCCACGCCGTTTTTTACTCTAGGGCAGTACAAGTCCCGACGCCGTACTTTTACTCTAGGCAGTACAGTCCGACGCCGTTCTTTTACTCTAGGCAGTACAGTCCCGACGCCGTATTCTCTGGATTAGCGACCTTTCTAGGCAGTACAGTCCCTGACGCCTTTACTGAGTAGTCCGTCTTTACTGACTTAGGGCAGTACAGTCCGACGCGTCTTTTTACTCTAGGGCAGTACAGTCCCGAGCCGTCTTTTATCTAGGCAGTACAGTCCGCGACGCGTCTTTTACTCTAGGGCAGTACAGTCCCGACGCCGTCTTTTACTCTAGGGCAGTACAGTCCGACGCGTCTTTTCTCTAGGGAGTAAGTCCCGACGCGTCTTCTTACTCTAGGGACAGTCACGTCGTCTTTTTCTTAGGGAGTAAGTCCCGCGCGTCTTATGCTAGGCAGTACAGTCCCGACGCGTTCTTTTACTTAGGGCAGTCAATTCCACGCGTCTTTTACTCAGCAGCAGTCCACCATCTTTGTTATGACATACTTCAGGACTCATAATCTTTGACTTTATTTTTTATTATGTTTCTCAAGAAATGTTAGTCTCACCCGATATTCAATTTGTCTTTGTTCAATCCTTTATGCCATCCGCCGGCCCCTCTGGAGCCCCTGGCAGGTCTCTTTCTGGCTCCCTGTAGTGAATGTGCGGGTTGCCTTAATTCACACTTTGAGTGATTCCCGTGCACGGTTGATCCTTTCCTCAGGAGGTCAGCAGACAAACATAAAGGATCCATCCTCGTTGCCATGTCAGTGGGGCAAAAAATATATTTAGTCAGCACCAATTGTGCAAATGCTCCTACTTAAAAATGATGAGAGAGGCCTGTAATTTTCATCATAGTACACTTCAATATAACAGACAAAATGAGAAAAACAAATCAGAAAATTCACATTGTGGATTTTATTGATTTATTTATTTGCAATTATGGTGGAAACAGAAGTATTTGGTCACTAAAACAAGCAATGAATTT
>NW_019944205.1:0-15795 GCF_002910315.2 Salvelinus sp. IW2-2015 | reverse complement strand
CAGGTAACTGCAAAAATAAAAGAAACATCAACATAGTGTCTTAATGGGGCGTTGTGCCACCATGATCCAGAACAATCAATCAAACACATTTATTTATAGAGCCCTTTTTACAACAGCAGTTGTCACAAAGTGCTTCTACAGAAAACCCAGCCTAAAACCCCAGAGATGAGATGCAGAGGCAGTTTCAGTGCACCTAGGCATAGATTCTACAAGTGTCTGGAACTCTGTTGGAGGTATGTGACACCATTCTTCCACGAGATATTCCATCATTTGGTGTTTTGTTGATGGTGGTGAAAAACACTCTCAGGCGCCGCTCTCACAGAATCTCCTATAAGTGTTCAATTGTGTTGAGATCTGGTGACTGAGACGACCGTGGCATATGGTTTACATCGTTTTCATGCTCATCAAACCATTCAGTGACCACTTGTGCTCTGTGGAAGGGGGCATTGTCATCCTATGCCCCATAGCCACGGTAGYCAAAATAATGGCCTGCTCAGCATTTTTATTCATTAACCTAACCATGATGGGATGTTAATTTCCTAATTAACGCAGAAAACACCTGTGTGGAAGCACCTCCTTTCATTATACTTTGTATCCCTGATTTTACTCAAGTGTTTCCATTATTTTGGCAGTTACCTGTAGCTAGTAGTAGGGCCCATTGACATTTTAATTTTTTTGCCTAATTCCGTTTTTTCCTAAATTCAATTTTCTCCGTTTTAGTTTTTACAGGTTTCAGTTTTTTTCCCTCAGATTTTTGCTCTCAAAATCGCACGTTTTTAATTGAATAACAACAACATTGGATGTTTTAAGTCCACAACAATGCTTAAACTGCATCAGGAGACCACTTTTGAGGTCTGGGAAAAATATGAGATGCCCTTTAAATCAGCTGTGCGTCCAACAAGAGACTAATTTGGTTATTTTTGTAGCACACATGTCATTGCAGAGTTTGCTAAACAAATCGCCACTGGATTGATGCAAATAATCATGATATTATGATACCAGGTAGATATACTGTAACATTTAATTGAGAACGTTTTTGGGAAAGCCTTTCCATCTACCAGAAGAAGGTTATCATTGTTAGCGTCATCACTAACGGCTACAAGTGGTAGACAAACACTCACACACAGACGGGCATTCCTGCATTGCCTCTTCAGAAAGTTAAAGGAAAATACGAATCATTGAACTTTGTTCATGTTTTATGATAATCTTGGGCATATTAATAAATGTTCTTATAAGTTCAATACATTTAGTCGATTTCCTACTAAGTTCAATACATTTTTGAATATTGTTGAAATKATGTCTTAATGTCTGGATTCCATGATTCCGTYCGCGTTCTCCGCATCACAGATTTTATAGGGCCCCAGTTGAGTGTCATACAGTGTATGGGGTTATTGATTAAGACKCAGTGGGATGACCCTGTTAATGTGACAAACAGACGGCCATTTCCTCACTGCACTCCCAAACATCACTTTAGCCACAATCACACACAACCATCGGCGCCTTCGTCAGTGCACTCTTCACTCTTCCGGCCTAGGGACTGGACTGATGGATAATGGATCGTATGACAATGTCTGCATCCCAAGTGGCACACTATTCCCCATAGGGCTCTGGTCAAAAGTAGTGCACTATATAGGGAATAGGGTGCCACCTAATGACTTTAGGACATGCCCACTGAAATGGACTTCAGCAAAACATCCTAGAACAGGATTGGCAACTCGAGTCCTTGGGGGTGAATCGCTTTATTGGAAACACACGCTGTTCTGCGGGCRGACCTACCGGTTCTGAGTAGATGGAGTACAGCTGAAGTGACTTTTTGTAACAGATTAGGAGAATTAACGTAACGAGAATTAACGTAACAGGTTAGGAGAATTAACGTAGCAGGTTAGGAGAATTAACGTAGCAGGTTAGGAGAATTAACATAGCCGGTTAGGATGATTAACGTAGCCAGTTAGGATGATTAACGTAGCAGGTTAGGAGAGTTAGCGTAGCAGGTTAGGAATAATTTAGCGTAGCAGGTTAGGAGAAATAGTGTAGCAGGTTGGGAGAATTAGGTTAAGGTTAGGAAAAGGGTTAGGCTTAAACTAAAATTCTCCAATTGTCTCTGACACAACTCAACAATATCTAGCCACAACCAGGCCTGCCATCAGAACAGCCTTCGTTTCCAATAATGTGATTCTGCATCCTAGGGGCCTGATTGGTGTCATACATTTTCCCAGCCCTAACTAATAGCCTGATTAAACTTATTATATTCTAAACTGGAGACTTTGATAAGTTAATTATTGGTGTCAGGTGTGTGTTAGCTAGGCCTGGAACAAAAGTGTATCACCAATCAGGCCCCTGAGGACTGGAGTTGCCCTTCCCTGTCCCAGAACTGAACAGCTACTTGTACCTATAGACATACAATGCTATGCATGTTTTTTTTTACCCTGTTCTAAATGGACCGACTCCGCATGACTTCAACAGAGCACTAGAAAGGATGTACTAGGTCCAGTATGATACATCCAGGAATGTAGTTACGTGGGTCAAGATGGTTTCTAATGCTAACTATGCTAATATGGCAAAAAAAACTATATCCAGAGTAAAAAGGTGTGTAAACAGCATTTACATGTACCTCCACTACATACCTGAATACATCATGTATTGAATCTATAGTGGCGTACACAAATGGAGAAAGATTTAGATTTTTCACTGTTACAGACTACAAAGGGGAGCACAGCCACGAGCTGCCCAGTGACAGAGGCTACCAGATGGGCTAAATCACTTCTATGCTCGCTTCGAGGCAAGCAACACTGAGGCATGCATGAGAGCATCAGCTGTTCCGGACGACTGTGTGATCAGGCTCTCCGTAGCCAACGTGAGTAAGACCTTTAACAGGTCAACATTCACAAGGCTGCGGGGCCGACGTATTACCAGGACGTGTGCTCCGGGCATGTGCTGACCACACTGGCAGGTGTCTTCACTGACATTTTCAACATGTCCCTGATTGAGTCTGTAATACCAACATGTTTCAAGCAGACCACCATAGTCCCTGTGCCAAGAACACGTAGGCAAGCTGCCTAAATGACTACAGACCCGTAGCACTCACGTCCGTAGCCATGAAGTGCTTTGAAAGGCTGGTAATGGCTCACATCAAACACCATTAATCCCTTCCTGTACTCCCTGTTCACCCAGACTGCATGGCCAGGCACGACTCCAACACCATCATTAAGTTTGCAGACGACACAACAGTGGTAGGCTTGATCACCGACAACAATGAGACCAGCCTATAGGGAGGAGGTCAGAGACCTGGCGCGGGTGGTGCAGAATAACAAACTATCCCTCAACGTAACCAAGACTAAGGAGATGATTGTAGACTACAGGAAAAGGAGGACAGCACGCCCCCATTCTCATCGACGGGGCGCAGTTGAGCAGGTTGAGAGCTTCAAGTTCCTTGTGTGTCCACATCAACAACAAACTAGAATGGTCCAAACACACTAAGACAGTCATGAAGAGGGCACGACAAAACCTATTCCCTCAGGAAACTAAAAAGATTTGGCATGGGTCCTGAGATCCTCAAAAGGTTCTACAACTGCAACATCGAGAGCATCCTGACTGGTTGCATCAGCCTGGTATGGCAATTGCTCGCCTCCGACGGCAAGGCACTACAGAGGTAGTGCGTACGGCCCAGTACATCACTGGGCTAAGCTGCCAGCCATCCAGGACCTTTACACCAGGCGGTGTCAGAGGAAGGCCCTAAAAATTGTCAAAGACCCCAGCCACCCCAGTCATAGACTGTTTCTCTCTGCTACAGCATGGCAAGCGGTACTAGAGTGCCAAGTCTAGGACAAAAAGGCTTCTCAAACGTTTTTACCCCCAGCCATAAGACTCCTGAACAGGTGATCAAATGGCTACCCAGACTCTTTGCATTGGTGCCCCCCCCAACCCTCTTTTCGGTACTGCTACTCTCTGTTCAATGCATAGTCTACTCTCTGTAGACTATGCATTGAACTCTCTGTTCAATGCATAGTCACTTTAACCATATCTACATGTACATACTACCTCAATCAGCCTGACTAACCGGTGTCTGTATGTAGCCTCGCTACTTTTATAGCCTCGTTACTGTATATAGCCTGTCTTTTTACTGTTGTTTTATTTCTTTACTTACCTATTTTTCACCTAATACCTTTTTTGCACTATTGGTTAGAGCCTGTAAGTAAGCATTTCACTGTAAGGTCTTCACATGTTGTATTCGGCGCACGTGACAAATACACTTTGATTCGATTTGTTCACCCAATATGGCTTATTTACTACTTCATGGATACTTACAGTTGAAGTCTGAAGTTTACATACACCTTAGCCAGATACATTTAAACTCAGTTTTTCACAATTCCTGACATTTAATCAGAGTAAAAATTGTCTTATGTCAGTTAGGATCACCACTTTATTTTAAGAATGTGAAATGTCAGAATAATAGTAGAGTGATTTATTTCAGCTTTTATTTATTTTATCACATTCCCAGTGGTCAGAAGATTACATACACTCAATTAGTATTTGGTAGCATTGCCTTAAACAATTTAAACTTGGGTCAAACGTTTCAGGTAGCCTTCCACAAGCTTCCCACAATAAATTGGGTGAATTTTGGCCCATTCCTCCTGACAGACCTGGTGTAACTGAATCAGGTTTGTAGGCCTCCTTGCTCGCACACACTTTTTCAGTTCTGGCCACATTTTCTATAGGATTGAGGTCAGGGCTTTGTGATGGCCACGCCAATACCTTGACTTTGTTGTCCTTAAGCCATTTTGCCACAACTTTGGAAATATGCTTGGGGTCATTGTCCATTTGGAAGACCCATTTGCGACCAAGCTTTAACTTCCTGACTGATGTCTTGAGATGTTTCTTCAATATATCCACATAATTTTCCTTCCTCGTGATGCCATCTATTTTGTGAAGTGCACCGGTCCCCCCTGCAGCAAAGCACCCCCACAACATGATGCTGCCACCCCAGTGCTTCACGGTTAGGATGGTGTTCTTTGGCTTGCAAGCCTCCCCCTTTATCCTCCAGACATAACGATGGTCATTATGGCCAAACAGTTCTATTTTTGTTTCATCGTGTTTCATTTCTCCAAAAAGTACGATCTTTGTCCCCATGTGCAGTTGCAAACCGTAGTCTGGCTTTTTTATGGCGGTTTTGGAGCAGTGGCATCTTTCTTGCTGAGCGGCCTTTCAGGTTTTGTTGATATAGGACTCGTTTAACTGTGGATATAGATACTTTTGTACCTGTTTCCTCCAGCATCTTCACAAGGTCCTTTGCTGCTGTTCTGGGATTGATAGGCACTTTTCTCATCAAAGTACGTTCATCTCTAGGAGACAGAACGCGTCTCCTTCCTGAGCGGCATGACAGCTGCCTGGTCCCATGGTGTTTATACTTGCGTACTATTGTTTGTACAGATGAACGTGATACCTTCAGGCGTTTTGAAATTGCTCCCAAGGATGAAGCCAGACTTGTGGAGGTCTACAATTTTTTTTCTGAGGTCTTGGCTGATTTCTTTTGATTTTCCCATGATGTCAAGTAAAGAGGCACTGAGTTTGAAGGTAGGCCTTGAAATACATCCACAGGTACATATCCAATTGACTCAATTATGTCAATTAGACTATCAGAAGCTTCTAAAGCCATGACATCATTTTCTGGAATTTTCCAAGCTGTTTAAAGGTACAGTCAACTTAGTGTATGTAAACTTCTGACCCACCGAATTGAGATACAGTGAAATAAACCTGTCTGTAAACATTTGTTGGAAAAATTACTTGTGTCATGCACAAATAGATGTCCTAAACGACTTGCCAAAACTATAGTTTGTTAACAAGAGATGTTATGAGTGTTGAAACACTTCGGTTGGAGTCATTTAAAGTTGTTTATGTACACTTCTGACTTCAACTGTACATATTACATGCACCTTATCAGTTATCAGTAAAAATCTGTCATTAATGATGCCTAGGTCCCGAGGAGTGATGTCGYGAAACATTGGGGTAGATTAAAACACAGAGAGGACACAACTCTGAAGYGAGGAGCAGTGGAATGACGGTCTTCATCTCTGCTCACAAAGGGTTAACAACGTACCTGCCTGCAGTCATGGAGCCACCCTGTCAGGAGGGCTGGGGCTACAGACAGACAGCCACATCAGCAGTGTGTGAGTGCTTGCCCGTGCGTATATGTCCGTTCTGCATGTCTGTGTGTRTCTCTGTCTGTCTCTGTGTCTATGCGTGTGTGTGCATGTGGTTTTGTGCCTCTGTGTGTGTGTGTGCCTGTGTTTAAATGCTGATTGATGTAGCTCTGGCTTTGTCAGCTCTTTGGCATAGGTGGAACAGGTGTGACTCTGCCACAGAGAGCTCGGCTCAGACAAGCCATATCACGGTACAATGAGGTCATTGTGGAACACACACATTCCTCACTCAGCAAGGGCCTCAGACTGTTACAGGGCTGGAGGTGGCCATCTGCATGTGTGTGTGTCCATGTGTGTTGTGTGTGTCTGTGTGTGTTTGTCCGTATGTGTGTCCAGGTTAGGAGGATTTGGATGAGATGTACAGTATGACAGGGGATGTGTGCTCGCCAGTTGTGTGCCCCTGTACACTCTTTCGCTCGCTCGCTCTCACTCACACACACACACACACACACACACACACACACACACACTCTTATAATCTTCATCTTGTGACTTAAGTGAATGGGTGCTCAGCTAGTGGGAGTGCTCAGTAGTCTAATGATTTTGGAACATGTCATGGATTTGTCTACAACGTTATTCCTTTTCCAAGTGGGAATGGAGCAAGTCTTCTCGGTTACTGTAAATGGGGCCAGTCTCCTGGGTAATGTGAATGGGGCCAGTCTCCTAGGTAATGAGAATTGGACCAGTCTCCTGGGTAATGTGAATGGGGCCAGTCTCCTGGGAAATGTTTTGTATTTGTATTTATTATGGATCCCCATTTAGCTGCTGCCAGGGCAGAATTAAGGCAGTTTATACAATTTTAAAAACATGACAATACATTCACAGATTTCACAACACTGTGTGCCCTCAGGCCCCAACTCCACCACTACCACATATCTACAGTACTAAATCTGTGTGTGTATAGTGCAAATGTTACCAGTCTCCTGGTAGAACATGTACTGTAGTGTTAGAAGAGACTATGTGTGTTTTTCTCATATGAAGTCATCTCTCAGAGTCAGCATCTGAACTGTGGGCATCTGGGTTTGTTTGGATCAGCACCTTGACTTGTTTTACCTCAAACTGCACTCCTCTGAGCTGTGGATCTATCACTCCTAGCCTCGCTCTGTCGCTTTCTCTCTCTTTTATTTCTTTGTCTTTCTACTTTTCACTTTTACTCTCCCTCAACGTGTGTGTGTGTGTGTGTGTGTAGTGCTATAGCCAGGGTTGGGTGTCTGGACCAAGTCCCTTAGCTATTTTATAGTTTAACCAGCCTTGACTTGCTGTGTGGTGACATGCCTGCACTGACTGGATGACTGGGAGGATCGCTGTGTGTGTGTGTGTATGGATCAGTGTGCTAGAGCTCGGGGCTGACTGCTGGGCCATGCTTGAAAGACTTCTGGCATGTGCTGGTGCCTGCATTTTTCACCCTTGACTGGAAGCATATGCTGCCGCACAATCGGGCCAGTGTTAGCGTGTGGGTCCCAGGCAGCTTCCTCCACATCTGGCAGTGCTTGGCCCTCCTTCCAGGTGAATCACGACCCTGGGGAAGGTGGCTCTCAGTCAGCCCCCCTCAACCCCCCTTCAACCCTGGCTTCAGCCTGCCTCCCAGCCCGGGCATCTGGAAGTGTCTGGATCCGTCTCACACACAAAGCTCCATCTCCCACATGCTTTTCCAATTTCATCCGCCCTCACTCCCCCACCATGCCCCCTTGCCCCTCTCTACCCAACCCTATTACCCCTCTCTACTCACTACTCACTCCTGGTGACGTGGTTAATCCAGCCATGGATGAAATGTGTGTGCGTGGGAGGTGGGGGGGGTATTCTCTGTGACCCTTAAACAGGAATGTCATGGGCAGGCTGGGTAATTATGTCCCCATGCCTTATGGGAAGGCCCCGGTGTGTGTGTCCGGGCCGACCGGTGGGAGTGGTGTGTGTGTGTGTGTGTGTGTCAGCGCTGATTGATTGTGACACAAACAGATGTACGTGGGGAGGAAACATGTCTGTGTCTGTGTGGAATCGGCCCATTCTGATCATTAAAACTGAAAATCAACATCTTGCTCTGATTAACTACTAAGTCCCCAAGGAGATGTCAAGTAGCTCAGAGACAGCACCGATCCTGTACACGTGTATCTTCGTTTGACACAAATCTGTGTCCCTGTGTTTAAATACTTGTCATTGACAGTACATTGTCAGCTAGCCTAATACTGTCTTTGTGACTCTGTTTGACATAATCCTGTGTCCCTGTCGTTACATTGTGCCGGTGGATGATGGTACATTGTCATTTAGCCTAGTACTACAACACATAGCCATGTTGCTCTTTGTTCTAGTGTTCTAGCATAATATCTAAATGGAGATCATGAATGAAGAATAGAATAGTTTTTTTCTCCCACCAGTTTGGAAACATACTTTATTTGTGTGGTTGGAGTCGACAGAGACGGGGAGCATTTTTCTCCCCTGCTCTTCACAAAGGAATGTCGCTGCTGGGGTCTCACATTTCACTAAAGAGGCAGAAATGGAGAGAAAGAGTGCGAAAGAGAGAGGGAGAGAGAGAGGGGAAAAACAAGTCACCCCAGTGGTTGAGGCCCATGTTGTCTGTGATCGTGTGAGACACCGTGTCACGCTTGTTTTGTTTAAATATTGAACAGCTTTAGTGCTCTCTCTCTCTCTGTGTGTGTGTGTGTGTGTGTGTGTGTTTTGTGTGTGTATTTGTGTGTGACGACCTGCAAGAGTTTAGTGGATCATCTGGAAGCCTAATAAATTACGTTAGCTGTGAGTGTCTCACACACACACACACACACACACACACACACACACACACACACACACACACACACACATACAACACACATACAACACACACACAACACACACACAACACACACCACTGTGGTGATTATTACTGTCTCTGATAGGGCCTGTCTACAGAAGACCATTTTAAGAGAGAAAACACTCATTACATTACAGTGACTGTTTCTGGCTGCTGGAGCTGTTTCTGGGCCGTGGCTGACTCGGCAGAAAACTGGGCTGGGTTTGGTCTCTCATTTGACTGGCTTGGAATGGGCTTGTATCAGTGGGTCCGTCCCAAATTGTACTCTATTCTCTACATAGTGCACTACATATGGAATAAGGTGCCACTGGGTGATGGGTGTAGTTTTGTGTTGTAAGCCAATGTGTTTAAGATGAAGCATGTCTGAATCACCTTTCTCTCATGTTAATAAAAGGATAGCCCCAGAGAAGGCTTTTTGTGCGGTGTGAGCATTGATCAGACTTGAATTACATCTTTCAGAGGTTTTCCTTTAGATGTTATTTAATAAAAAACTCCTTCCAATTCACCTGGCTGGGTTGTAGGCTATGTTTACTAGGAAACACGAAGTGCAGCTCAAAATCTTCTGAAACAGAAAATAAAAATGAGATTTCTTGTTCAGTTAATAACTTCTCTGTTTTAAAATGCTATTGTGTGTGTGTGTGTGTGTGTTAAACCATGACCCAGGTGTTTGACCCAGACAGCTTTGACTCTCTCTTCCTTTAAACATGTGATGACTGGAGCTTTCACCCAGTGATGTTTGTCCACAAACAGGCTKCTGTAGTGCCACAGCAAAGCCTCACTCGGGCCCCTACAAGCCCTAACACAGCCCTASAGCCCTGGGCCACGCTGTGGATGTCTCAGTGTGTCTCAATGTGTGTRTCTGAGTGTGTCAGAGTGTCTCAATGTGTGTGTCTGAGTGTGTCAGAGTGTCTCAAAGTAGGGTGTTTGTGTGACTGCACTAATGTAAGTCGCTTTGAATAACAGCATCAACTAAATGACTGTGTGCGTGCGTGCGCGGCGGCGTGCGTGCGTGCGTGCGTGTGTGTGTGTGTTCCAGTGCAGGGTCAGACGGTGGACACAGGAGACAAACCCACCACTGAAGTCCTATAGAGTAAAGCCACCAGAGTGAGTGTTTGTGTTGGTCTTAATGACACCTAAACACAGCCAAGACACGCACAGACCCACAACAATCTCCAGGCCCTCGTCTCTTTAATCTGTCCCCTCACTTATTCACTCTGTTCCTGCTCTCTTCCTCCTGCGCCCAGAGCCCACCCCTAACCCAGCCCAGAGGAGTCACGTTGTGTCACCACAGCAAAGCCCTGTGGTAAATAACCCCTCAAGTCTCAGTGCCTCACCGCTCCACCACCTGAAGAGAGAGAGAGACGGCCCCACAGGACAACGAGCTGGAACTCAAATCAACTGGCAGTGGTTTGGAACAAAATAAGACTATTTGGCCAAAATCTTGATTTCTTTTTCAGTTACCTTTGAAGTGAACAAAATGGTTTGCTTTTTAGATAATGTAATGGAACAATTTGTGTTGTGCTCATTCAAGGCTGTGGTTCTGTGATACGGGCTGTTGCAGTGTGCAGCACTACAATTCAGTAAAGGTGTCCATTTTTAGCCTTCACCAATGTTTACTTCGTTCCTTCACCGGTTCATTGGTTCATTGTTTACTGGTTCATTGGTTCATTGTTTACTGGTTTGTTGCTTTACTGGTTTGCCGGTAACGGTAAGTTCAATAAAGGTAAAAATATATATATGTTGTGTATATGTATACATATATATATATATATATATAATACTTCACCGCTCCATGTAGGCTCAGGCAAAATCCAGCGGTCTGCTGTCCCATGAAGTAACACCCTGCTGTGGTTTGATGTGATGACATGGAACAGGAGGGAGCATATGGAAGGTGCTCTCCAGGGATTGAATTATTCCCTTTGTGTGTTTCCCTCAGCTCTCAGCCCAGTGCTGCCAGTGCAGGTGTAGTGACATTTAGATTTCACTGAGCAGATCACATGGCTGTCAGATGGCGGGACAGAAGATGAATGTAACTCAGCATCAGATGTGGTGGAGTCAGGGTGGTAGATGAATGTAACTCAGCATCAGATGGGTGGAGTCAGGGTGGTAGATGAATGTAACTCAGCATCAGATGGGGGTGGAGTCAGGGGGTAGATGAATGTAACTCAGCATCAGATGGGGGTGGAGTCAGGGGGGTAGATGAATGTAACTCAGCATCAGATGGGGTGGAGTCAGGGGGGTAGATGAATGTAACTCAGCATCAGATGGGGTGTGATCAGAGGGTGGGTAGATGAATGTAACTCAGCATCAGATGGGTGTGAGACAGGGGGTAGATGAATGTAACTCAGCATCAGATGGGTGGGAGAGAGGGGTAGATGAATGTAACTCAGCATCAGATGGTGTGGAGACAGGGGGTAGATGAATTAACTCAGCATCAGATGGGGTGGAGACAGGGGGGTAGATGAATGTAACTCAGCATCGGGTGGGGTGGAGACAGGGGGGTAGATGAATGTAACCAGCATCAGATGGGTTGGAGTCAGGGTGGTAGATGAATGTAACTCAGCATCATAAAGCCTAGCTGCTCTTCTGCTTCTGCTCTGTTCCATTTGTTGTTATTTATCATGTTTTTAGTTTATGCAATGTTTCTCATTCCAGTAAAGCAATGTGAGAGAGAGAGAGAACTGATATAATATAATGGTTTAAAGGGGAGAGGGATTAGAGAAATAAATGGATGAAGAGAGAGTAGAACGAGATCTTATGAGGAAAGGAGGTAGAGAGATCTTATGAGGGAAAGGGAGTAGAGAGAACTCTATGAGGGAAAGGGAGGTAGAGATAGGGTGTGTGAGAAGCTGCAGAAGCCCCTGTGTGAGTAACTATATCAATGAGTGGGGAGAGTTTGTTGGAAAATGTGTTTACATGGAAACTGTGTGTTTGTGTGGTGAGGCAGGGTGTGGTTCAGCGTGAGGGTAAAGTTGAGAGGTCACAGTACACCCTCTACTCCTGCTGTAAGTCAGTGGGCATACCTCACCACAGAGCACTCTAAACAACTGACTCATCACTCAGCTGGACTGTTCACCTCATCTTCACTGATAATACCTTATCTTTACTGTCTACAGAACATCTGGGCTAAATTATTCAGATAATACTACTGCTAGTCCCTGCCATGTTCCTGTCACTGCGATGGAGGAGGAGGGGGGGGTTGCCTACAATATCATAAATCCTCAGCAATTTAAACTCAGAGAAAGTTCTCTGGTATTAAGTGTCAAAGGTAACAGTGAATTCAAAAATATATTTAAGTATCAAAAGAAAAGTAAATGGTATAAATAATTTAATAGTCCTTATATTAAGTAAACCAGACGGCACAATTTTATATTTTTCTTATTTTTACGGATAGCCAGGGACACACTCCAACACTGAGACATAATTTACAAACAAAGCATTGGTGTTTAGTGAGTCTGCCAGATCAGAGGCAATAGGGATGACCACGTGTTCTCTTGATAAGTGCGTACCATTTTCCTGTCCTGCTAAGCATTTGAAATGCAACAAGTACTTTGGGGTTTTATGAAAATGTATCTGAGTAAAAAATACAAATTTTCTTTAGGAATGTAGTCGAGTAAAAGTTAAAAAAAATATTATAATAGTAAAGTACAGATCAGGGTTATCACGATACCAGTATCACAATACTACGATGCCTGATTTTCCTACAATATTTTGTGCTACAGCTTGGAAAATAAATGTGATTCTGGGTGACAACATAAGGCTGCTTGTTTCCAACATTAGGACTGTTTTCCTCAGGAAATTCAGTCCGCTTCATGTTTTGTTCCTTGCCACGAACTGGTATGTGACAACCCTAGTACAGATACCACAAAAAAACGACTTAAGTTTCTTTACACCACTGACCTTAGCTTTATGCTAATGGACATTACGGACTCTTAGCTTTATGCTAATAGTCTTGACAGTATCTTAGCTTTAAGTTAACAGTTATTATAGTAGTTACACTTTATGCTAACACTTATTACAGTATCTTCGCTTCATGCTAACAGTAATAGGCTACAGAATTTTTAGCTTTAGGCTAAAAGTAATTGCAGTATCTTAGTTTTATGCGAAGTGTCAGTACCTTAGCCTTATGCTATTAGTTATTATTACAGTATCATGTGCTTTATGCGAGCCTCATACCGTTAGCCATTCCAGTACTGCATCTTAGCTTTACGCTAACAGATGTGATTAGCTAGCTAGCATGTGGATGGTTGGCACCTGRGTGGAGGAAAGCCTGCCTGTTTCCATGGATGGTTGGCACCTGTGTGGAGGAAAGCCTGTCTGTTTCCAGTTGGTTCTTATCACCACCCTGCCTTCCTGCACATATTCACCATTCCTTTCTCATTAAATATTGTCGTTACACGCTGCCAAGCTGTAGCTGACTTCATATTAGATCAGCACTCGGGCTGAAATGTGTCTCGTTGGTTCAAATTGACACCCTCTTCCTCTCTTTCCTCCACATCTCTGTGATTTACTCTCACAATACTTTCTTCCCTTGGCAACCTTGACAGTTTTAAAGAGTCTCCATTAAACTCATAAGTGATTAATAGTATAGCTTGCGTGTAGTGGTAACTTACATATAGAAGAGTTAACAAAGGAGCCCTAACGTGAAGTTGCAGGAGACCAGCATAGTTAAACTACTTGCCATTGCAGTCCCCAGGCCGTATGTGATGTCACAAGGGGAGAGCCATCCCTGCCTGGAGGTCCACATCACTGTGTGGGATGTAGAGAGAGAGGAGGGAGGAAGGTTGGGACATAAGGAAAAAAATACAGAGGTAGAAAGAGAGATGGAGATGTGTGAGAGAGAGCGAMAGAGAGAGWCTTTCTGAGGGCCACAGGCCCCTACAGTAGAGAGTGTAAGGAAGAGAGATATATAAAGGTGGGTAAGTCAGTCTGAGGTGTGAAGGTCACAGGCTAAGCCCCTGAGTGCTGGCCCCTATAGACTATGTCACCCTGTCCTGGTTCCTAACCCTGGCTCCTAACCCCTAAATCCCTGGCCCTATGAATGCTACTTGTTGTCCCCCGTCCCCTCCCTGGCCGTCCCCCTACTGAGAGATTCCAGAGGCTCCCCTCTCCTGCCTCTCCCCTCTGTCGGCCTCTCAGGGCTCCTGGGTCACTCGTTTGTCATCATGACCTTTAACCCCGGCAGGCCAGTGTGCCAGGAGGAATGTCGGAGATGTTTACCTTGGCTGAGACTGATGGTGTCCAGGTGTCTCTCTCTTCTGTCTTTTTTCTCTCGTWCTTTTCCCCCAGTAGTCTGTTTTCCCTCCAGCCAAGCAGTCAGGCAGGGTAGGGRAGGGAAGGTTTCCCCAGGCTTCACCCCCTAAGACCTGCCTGGTGAAATATGTGAGGGTGAAAGGGAGAAAAAAATCCCCAGGGCCCGTATTCTCAAAGTCGCAGAGTAGGAATGCTGATGTAGCATCGGTTTCRCCGTTTAGGTCATCATGAATAAGATTATATGGGCAGGGGGGACCTGATCCTAGATCAGCTCTCCTACTCTGAGATGCTTTATGAAATCGGGCCCAGATCTTTTAGGGCCAGTTCCTAACTTGTATTTTTTGGGTAACTTCCTTTTTCTTCTCCAAAATTCTCTGATTGAAACCTGGATGTTTGCATAAACCATACTCCTATTGATCTTATGTTAATCCACTAAACAAGCCAGCAAGAATGACTATTCTTCATCTATTAACAGTCCACCACAGACACCATTTAGCTTTACCTTCAGATTCTAAACGCTTCAAACAAAGCCCCATTGCAAAGAGTCAGGAATGTCTTGAGTCGACAGCATTGAGAGAGAGAGGGGGAGCGCAAGAGAGACAGAGAGAAAGAGATGGGGCAGAGTGAGAAAGCAATGAACGGAGGGAGGGAAATATTGATCAGCCGTTTGTCTGGGTCTGCACTGATCCAGACATATCCTCCCCTCTCCACTCAMCCACTTCCCAGTTTCCCCATCAACCAATGGCATCGCAGGCAAAACATTCCCTCCCATAATGCACTTCACTCATTCTCTCTCTGGACACTCCCAATGGCTCCTTGCTCTCTGCTCTTCTCCTGTACTGGAAACTCCTGTAAAGTTTCCTATGTCTCTCAACAAGCCCAACCACCCCCCACCCCCCGGCCACTAAAGAGCCCATTAACACAGTGTTGTAATGCAAACAGCCGGTCCTAGGAGAACAGGCCAGGTGTCGGGTGGAAAGGGGATGGGGGTCTAATGCAGCCATTACTGTCCGGTGCTCGCTGCGCCTGACAGAGATTATCATAAAAGCATCTTCCCCCTGCCTCTAATGCCCCACAAGCCTGATCAATACTAGACTCACGGGATGGAGAAATAGAAGGATGGAGAGATGAGGGATGAGAAGGACGGGGAGTAGCTTTATTAATCTCTCTCTATTCTCCTTCGTGACCTGATCGGGGGGGTCTGTGAGATTGATTCTAACATGGGACAACAAACTAACTATAGAGGAGAGGAGTAGGAAGCACTTCAAACAACATGAGGTGCATCCATGCAGCCAACAATCACAACAACAYCATAGGGTACATCGGTGGTATAGGGCTACATTTAGGATCGGGCATCACTCACATGTGAGTATTACCCCCAAACAAAGAAACAACGATGCTTAGAGTAAAATGTTAGAGAAAAGTGWGCGCTGACTCCAGTTTCCATATACCTCTCGCAACAGTAGGTTTGGAGCGCAATGGTTCCACTTCAGCCAAGTAATGCTTTTTAATCTGACACAATAATAGACAATGAAGCCA
>NW_019944204.1:195382-197197 GCF_002910315.2 Salvelinus sp. IW2-2015 | reverse complement strand
TTTACTCTCAAAAATATATATTATATTTCTTCTTGTTCAATTATCTAATTCAGTGCTTAACTTGGACTGAAATAGGTGCCGTACTGTTTATATTAGGGGCAGGAGCTCCACAATACTGTTGAGCTAATATTCTATAAGAGGAACATGAGCTCAAACACTAGAAATATGAGGTGGCGGTAATCAGCTCCTGTCCAATCTCCTGTCCATCTCATTTCAAAAGATGAAGTAGGTAACAAAACATTAATTCATTCAAATTGGACAAAGTACACGCTTAAAATTAGTCTACACAACGTAAATGAACAAAACCTATAGTAGATTTCCCAAATGACACAAAATATTTAGTACAAATGTTGCAGTATGTTTTAGGCAGCACTATGACCTATTTTCCTGAATAGCCTCGTCTTCACTGTATTTCACATCAAAAACCAATCACATTTCCCGTTCACACCATAATTTACAGATAAATATAGAAACTGAACGTGTCTGAATATTACTACACATGATAATCATTGCATTCAGCTTCAAAACGGTAGTGCGACTGTGAAATTGTCTCTGCACCAGCACTGAAGTCTGTTGACGCAGATAGAATGGGCGCCACCATGTTACCAGCTTGTGAATTTCAGTGCTCTCACAGAACTAAAATGAGATTCACTTTCTCTGATCTCTCTCCCTCTCTGTGCTGTTATAGACATGAGCCAGCAACTCATSTCTCCAGCATTGCACTTCATCATTTATTTTTTGATAGAATAAGAGCTGAGAGAAGTTGTTTTTAATTGATCTCAGTGTCAAAGTAGTCTGTTATTTTTGTCATTTGTGAGGTATTAAAAAAGATTCTGCAAAAGTCTCCAGTCATCTAAAATGATGTAGAATTGCATGAAATCCATTTACAAAAGGCCACATTTTTCCCGACTCTGGGCTACAATAAATGTACTCCATGTGTTCAACTTCTGCAAGCGGAGCCACACCACTGCGCTATGCCAGTACGCTAAAGCCATGATAATGCATGCAATGCTTTATTATAAAGGTATTTTATTTAATATGTGCTCTGGTTCCTCAGACCCCCTCTCTCAGGCTCACATTTGGTTCCAGCACCTCCCAATTTACAAATGAAGCACTGGAAAAGTGGGTAGCTGCTGCCTCCCCTGGGACACATCTCCATTGCCTGGAGTTCATCAGGCTGTTGATTGTGGCCTGTGGAATGTTGTCCCACTCCTCTTCAATGGCTGTGCAAAATTCCCAGATATTGGCGGGAACTGGAACAAGCTGTCATACACATCGATGCAGACCATCCCAAACATGCTCAAAGGGTGACATTTACATTTACATTTAAGTCATTTAGCAGACGCTCTTATCCAGAGCGACTTACAAGTTGGTGCATTCACCTTATGACGTTAGGTGACATGTCTGGTGAGTATGCAGGCCATGGAAGAACTGGGACATGTTCAGCATTTTCAATTGTGTACAGATCCTTGCGACATGGGGCTGTGCATTGTCATGATGGAACATGAGGTGATTGCGGCGGATGAATAGCAGGACAACGGCCCTCAGGATCTTGTCATGACATCTCTGTGCATTCACAGGTGTGCCAAGCTTGTAGCGTCATACTCAAGCTTCAAGGCTGTAATCGCTGTCAAAGGTGCTACAACAAAGTACTGAGTAAAGGGTCTAAATACTTATGTAAATGTGATATTTCCGTATTTGTGGTTTTTAGAATGTGATTATTATAAATTTGGTAAAATTTCTAAAAACCTGTTTTTGCGTTCTCATTATGGGGTATTGTGTGTAGATTGGTGGGGGACAGAAACAATTTAATAT
>NW_019944204.1:184157-195357 GCF_002910315.2 Salvelinus sp. IW2-2015 | reverse complement strand
TCTCCCACAGTTGACAGTGAATGTCAGAGCAAAAACCAGGCCATGAGGTCGAAGGAATTGTCCGTAGAGCTCCATGAAAGGAAAAATTCACAAGCTGGTAAATGGCAGCGCCAGTCGTCTGCGTCAACAGACTTCAGTGCAGGCAGTGTGGATGCAGCAGAGAGACATTTTTCATGGTTGCACTGCTGTTTTGACGCTAAATGTAATGATTATTGGTTTTCTACATGTGTACAATTATTCAGACACATTTGTCCATAGAGCTCCATGAAAGGATTATGTGGAGGCACCGATCTGGGGAGGGTACCAAAACAAGACTTTTGCAGAATCTTTTTTAATACCTCACAAATGACAAAAATGACAGACTACTTTGACACTGAGATCAATAAAAACAACTTCTCACAGCTCTTATTCTATCAGGAAATAAATGATGAGTGCAATGCTGGAGACATGAGTTGCTGGCTCATGTCTATAACAGCACAGAGAGGGAGAGAGATCAGAGAAAGTGAATCTCATTTTAGTTCTGTGAGAGCACTGAAATTCACAAGCTGGTAACATGGTGGCGCCCATTCTATCTGCGTCAACAGACTTCAGTGCTGGTGCAGAGACAATTTCACAAGTCGCACTACCGTTTTGAAGCTGAATGCAATGATTATCATGTGTAGTAATATTCAGACACGTTCAGTTTCATATTAATCTGTAAATTATGGTGTGAACGGGAAATGTGATTGGTTTTTGATGTGAAATACAGTGAAGACGAGGCTATTCAGGAAAAATAGGTCATAGTGCTCCTAAAACATACTGCAACATTTGTCTAATATTTTGTGTCATTTGGGAAATCTACTATAGGTTTTGTTCATTTGCGTTGTGTAGACTAATTTTAAGCGTGTACTTGTCCATTTGAATGAATTAATGTTTTGTTACCTACCTCATCTTTTGAAATGAGATGGACAGGAGATGGACAGGAGCTGATTACCGCCACCTCATATTTCTAGTGTTTGAGCTCATGTTCTCTTATACAATATTAGCTCAACAGTATTGTGGAGCTGCTGCACCTAAATATGACAGTACTGGCACCTATTTCAGTCCAAGTCAGGCACTGAATTAGATAATTGAACAGAAGAAATATAATATATATTTTTGAGAGTAAAGAAAGTGCCTGAACTGTCAGACAATACTTTTTTTTTTTCTGTTTCTCGTTGTTACTACAGGACGACTAGAATAAGTCTGAAGCCGGTATCATCCACAGTGGGGACAAACCAGCCTGCCTCTCTCCGTCCACACTGAGTCCAAACCTACAGTCACTGGGTCCTGATTGTGACAGTCGAGGCCAGTTTGCACTGCAGGATCCTGAGATGGCATCAGTGAAGCTGGAAGACTGCAGTCAAACAATGGAGCTGAATGCCAACATTAAAGATGAAGAAGAGGAGGAGAAATTGGGAATCTGTTTCTCATGGTAAGATCAGGTTCTATCTGTTTTGTTGTTCATTGCAACTTCCCACTGTGCATGAAAAGTTGCTGTAGAACTGTTTCAATGAGAAGGTAGATGTTATTTCATGTACTGAGACTGCCCCCAGTATTGCCAGCATTTGTTTTATACTGGGCTATCTGGAGTGATCAGAGAGTAGATGAAGAGGTGAAGTAGACAAACTGCCAGTGTTTTAAAGTTCTATGAAATGAGTCTGTGTAGTTACTAACCCTTGTGATAGTGAGTGGAGGACTCTTATCCACTTTTCACAATAGTTTAATTCCCTTTGTGATGTACAGCCTACTGATATGAATACATATGTCACCCGGTACAGACAGAAGAGGACTGGCCATCTCCTCTGGGCCTGGTTCCTCTCTACCTTTCTTCCGTTTCTGCTTTCTAGAGAGTTTTTCTCTACATCAGCATTGCTTGCTTCTTTGGGGATTTTAAGGCTGGGTTTCTGTAAACCACTTTGACATTTGCTGATGTAAAAAGGGCTTCATAATATCGATTTGATTGACATGTATCACACCCACTGACTGGTTTTTCTGATGTTGTTCACACAGGAGACCATGTTGAGACATTCTCTACATCCAGAGAGAAACAGCAGGAAGATCATGGAGCTAAGAGGTCTCACCGCTGCCCCACATTGTGATGAGATTTTCCCAATTATATCAAAGCTAAAAAATACACCTAAAAATACACACAGGAGAGAATCCGTATTCCTGTACTGACTGTGGAAGAGATTCACAACATCAGGGTCTGACAGTTCATCAGGAGTGCACACTGGAGAGAAGCCTTACTCCTGCCCTGACTGTGGGAAGATTTTCTCTCGACTGGGCCACTTAAAAAGACATGAACATATACATACAGGAGTGAAGCCGTATCCTGCTCTGACTGTGTAAAATGCTACACAACATCACTGAGCTAAAACTTCATCAGAGAGTGCACACTGGAGAGAAAGCTTTTCTCCTGCTCTGACTGTGGGAAGAGTTTCTCTCGACAGGGTTTTTAAAAGCAATGAACTTATAATACAGGAGTGAAGCCTTATTCCGCTCTGACTGTGGGAAGATTTTCTCTCAACTGGGCAACTTAAAACCCATGAACGTATACATACAGGAGTGAAACCTTACTCCTGCTCTGACTGTGTAAATGCTTCACAACATCAACTGAGCTAAAAGTCCATCAGAGAACACAACAGGCGAGAAGCCTTACTCCTGCTCTGACTGTGGAAAGAGTATCTCTCTACTGTGCAACTTAAAAACACATGAAAGTATACATACAGGAATGAAGCCTTACTCCTGCTCTGACTGTGTAACATGCTTCACAACATCAGCTGGAGCTAAAAGTTCACCAGAGAACACACACAGGAGGAAGCCTTACTCCTGCTCTGACTGTGGAAAGAGTTTCTCTCCAATGTGCGCACTTAAAAAGACACCAAGGTAAACATAAAGGAGAGAAGCCTAACACTGATCTGACTGTAGAAAATGTTTTAAAAAGCTGAGCTAAAAGGTCATCAGAGAACAGACACAGGAGAGAAGCCTTACTTCTGCTCTTAATTTGGCAAGAGTAACTCAAGTAAAAGTCTAAGGTATTTGGTTGTAAATATACCTAGTATCAAAAGTAAAAGTGAATCATTTAAAATTCCTTAAATGAACCTCTACGTGATGGGTGTCCTTAACCGGACAGTTGTTGCTAACGTGCTCCAATGTGACTACAATTATGTTGTATACAACAGCCAACTTTTCAGACATTATATAGACAGGTGCGTGCTTTTCCAAATCATGTTCAATCAATTGAATTTACCACAGGTTGACAACAATCAAGTTGTAGAAACATATCTAATGGAAACAGGATGCAACTGAACTTAATGTCGAGTCTCCTAGCAAAGGGTCTGAATACCTAAGTAAATAAGGTATTTCTGTTTGGGCTTTTTTATGTATAAAATGTGAAAACACTTCTAAAAACCTGTTTGCGTTGACATTATGGGATATTGTGTGTAGATTCATGAGGAACATTTTTAATTTAATCCATTTTAGAATAAGGCTGTAATGTAACAAAACGTGGAAAAAGTCAAGGGGTCTAAATACTTTCCGAATGGAAGAGGGGAAACCTAGTCAGTTGTACAAATGAATGTATTCAACTGAAATGTGTCTTCCGCATTTACCCAACCCCTCTGAATCAGAGAGGTGCGGGTGGCTGCCATAATCGACATTCACATCTCCGGTGCCGAGGGAACAGTGGGTTACCTGCCTTGCTCAGGGGCAGAACGATCAATTTTTACCTTGTCAGCTCTGGGATTTGATCCAGCAGCCTTTCAGTTACTGGCCAAATCTCTAACCACTAGGCTACCTGTACGTATTCATGTGAGAAGGTTGTGCAATACAAAAGGGGAATAAAAAAACTATTAAAGTATCTCATAAGTCATGAAAATTATGAGGTATAACATCAACTCAACATCACAAGAGATAGTAACTACACACTCATTCTACTGCAATGTGTCATGCACAGTGGGAAGTTGGAACAAACAACAAACTTAGTTAGTTAGAACCTGCTCTTACCATGAGAAACAGATTTCCCAATCTTCTCCTCCTCTTCTTCATCTTTAATGTTGACATTCAGCTCCAGTGTTTGACTGCAATCTTCCAGCTTCACTGATACCATCTCTGGATCCTGCTGTAAAAACTGGCCTCCACTGTCATTATCAGGACCCAGTGACTGTAGGTTTGGACTCAGAGTGGAAGGAGAGAGGAAGGCTGGGTTTGTCCTCCCTGAGTCGGAAAGTGGTATAAGAGAAATGGACACAAACATTGTCTTAAGTTCTGGCACTTTCTTTATTCTCTAAAAATATATTCTATTTTTTCTTGTTCAATTATCTAATTCAGTGGTTGACTTGGACTGAAATATTTGTCGATACTCATTTTGGGTGCCGGTACTGTTTACATTTAGGTGCAGGAGCTCCACAATACTTTTGAGCTAATATTTAACCTGTAGTAGAAAAATTTATAAATGCCTCAAAAAACATTTAGTACAAGGTTACAGTGTGTTTTAGGCAGCACTACGTGCTATTTTCTTTAACCTTGCATTCAATGTTTTACTTCAAAAACCATTTGTATGTCCTGGTCACACCATAGTAACATTTATAGATAAAGACAGAAACAACTGAATGTTTCTGAATATTATGACACACAAAACAGATAATCATTACATTTTGTTTCAAAACAGCAGTGCAACCGTAAAATTGTCTCTCTGATGCATCCACACTGCCTGCACTGAAGTCTGTTGATGCAGATCGAGTGGGCGCCGCCATTTTACTAGCTTGTGAATTTTTCCTTTCATGGAGCTCTACAGACAATTCCTTCAACCTCATGGCTTGGTTTTTGCTCTGACATGCACTGTCAAATGTGGGACCTTATATAAGACAGGTGTGTGCCTTTCCAAATCATGTCAATCAACGGAATTTACCACAGGTTGACAACAATCAAGTTGTAGAAACATCTCAGGATGATCAATGGAAACAAGATGCACCTGAGCTCAATGTCAAGTTCCTAGCAAAGAGTCTGATAACTTATGGAAATAAGTTATTTTTGTTTTAAATATTTTATAAATGTGAAACAATTCTAAAACCTTTTTTTTGCTTTGTCATTATGGTGTGTGTGTAAGTTGAAAAACATTTATTTAATCATTTTTTAGAAAAGGCTGTAATGTAACAAACGTGGAAAAAGTCATGGGGTCTAAATACTTTGCGAATGCACTGTATGATTTCATATCAGTAGGCTGGTATTGTATGTATTCATATCAGTAGGCGGGTACTGTATGTATTCATATCAGTAGGCGGGTACTGTATGTATTCATATCAGTAGGCGGTACTGTATGTATTCATATCAGTAGGCTGGTACTGTATGTATTCATATCATTAGGCTGGTACTGTATGATTCATATCATAGGGTATGTATGTTCAATCAGTAGGCTGGTACTGTATGTATTCATATCAGTAGGCTGGTTCGTATGTATTCATATCAGTAGGCTGGTACTGTATGTATTCATATCAGTAGGCGGTTACTGTATGTATTCATATCAGTAGGCGGGTACTGTATGTATTAATATCAGTAGGCTGGTACTGTATGTATTCATATCAGTAGGCTGGTACTGTATGTATTCATATCAGTAGGCTGGTACTGTATGTATTCATATCAGTAGGCTGGTACTGTATGTATTCATATCAGTAGGCTGGTACTGTATGTATTCATATCATAGGCTGGTACTGTATGATTCATATCAGTAGGCGGTTATGTATGTATTCATATCAGTAGGCTGGTACTGTATGTTTCATATCAGTAGGCTGGTACTGTATGTATTCATATCAGTAGGCTGGTACTGTATGTATTCATATCAGTAGCTGGTACTGTATGTATTCATATCAGTAGGCTGGACTGTAGTATTCATTCAGTAGCTGGTACTGTATGTATTCATATCAGTAGCTGGTACTGTATGTATTCATATAGTGGGTGGTCAATACAAGAAGGGGAATACATATTCTAAAAGTATCTCATAAGTCAAGAAAATGATAAGCTATATATCCTCCACTTACTATCACAAGGGTTAGAAACTACACAGACTCACTTCATAGAACTTTAAAACACTGGCAGTTTGTCCTACTTCACTTATTTAGTCTACTCTCTGAGCACTCCAGATAGCATAGTAATAAAACAAATGCTGACAATACTGGTGTCAAACCATGCAAGTGTCAGTAGCTTGAAAATACATCTACCTTCTCATTGAAAGAGTTAATCATGAAACAGTTCTCTGCAACTTTTCATGCACAGTGGAACGAATAACAAACAAGTTAGATACAACTGCTTTTACATGACTAACAGACTTCCCAATCTTCTCCTCTCTTTCTTCATCTTTAATGTTGACATTCAGCTCCATGTGTTTGACTGCAGTCTTCCAGCTTCACTGATGCCATCTCTGGATCCTGCAGTGCAAACTGGGCTCGACTGTCACAATCAGGACCCAGTGACTGTAGGTTTGGACTCAGTGTGGAAGGAGAGAGGCAGGTTGGGTCTGTCCTCAGTGTTGATGTTACCGGCTTCAGACTTGACCTGAGTCGGCCTGTAGTATAAAGAGAAACGACACACAAGTCATTGTCTTCTCAGTTCTGGCACTTTCTTTACTCTCAAAAATATTGTTTATATTTAGGTGCAGGAGCGCCACAATACTTTGTGGTGCGGTACTCAGCTCCGGTGAGCTCCTGTCCAATAACGCACTGATCTCATTTCAATAGATCTGGTAGCTCAGCATTGACAACAAAACATGAATTCATTCACATTAGACAAAGTTTCGCTTTAAATCAGGCTACACAACTTAACCTTATCTATGGTAGATTTCCTGAATTCACATAAATGCATAAATGACTCAAAAAACATTAGTACAGGTTGTAGTATGTTTTAGGCAGCCTATGTACTATTTACCTGAATAACTTGTCTTCACTGTTTGTTCCAATCAAAAACCAAAAGGATTTCCGTTCACACATAGTAATATTTATAGACAACGATAACTTAAAGTGTCTGAATATTAGTACACATGTAGAAAACTGATAACATTAACATTAGCTTAAAACAGTAGTGCAACCGTGAAATGGTCTCTCTCTCTGCTGCACCTCACTGCCTGCCCTGAAGTCGTTGACACAAACCGAGTGGCGCCGCCATTTTACCAGTCGTGAATTTTACACAAAACTAATGACTTGTAGAAGACGAATTCAGAAATCTCAAGTAAATATATTCTTTATGAAATGACCTTGAGAAAACGATGTACATCCACTCAGACAAACCCCAAAGGCTCTAWCTAYGWAACTTGTAAAATAGTTAWCGTTATCACGTTCTTCACTCGGCTTSACACAMAAATAACACATCAAACCTTTACCAAACGTGATAATACMTTAACGGATGTATTACCTAAAATGGTATGRCATGTTCTTTCGATATTAGAAAGTTTAAACGTGCTATTACATACCTGTAGTAATAAACAGGTAAACGAATGTTWTCTTCYTGACTGCACCGTTCTGGCGYTTTCTTTACACTGAAGAATGKTTCGCTTCTGTCCGGAACTTCCKGTTCCCCCACTAACACCGTCCGTGCATTYCGGGATCCTTGGGATGGCCCTACCCCATTACATGAGAAGGGGTCGCTGCCTCCTCCGGGACACATCTCTTTTGCATAGAGTTGATCAAGCTGTTGATTGTGGCCTGTGGAATGTTGTCCCATCCCAGCTAGCACAGTGGATCTGGGCCGATTCCGCCTGAAGAGCCGCGGCACTCCGCTGAGTCAGACTCGGCCGAAGTCTTGTGGCCCGAGTTTTGGCCGCACTAAGCAGTATTACCTATGGCTGGGTTTGCGGGGATTGAGCTCGGGCGGATTCCGGTGTGAGTTATCTGGCCCAAATGTATTACTTGGGACTCGGGCCGATTGTTGCTACTCTCTGGCAGATGATTACACGGGCTGCTTTATATAATTAACATTTCATTATTATTTATTTTTTCCATATTTTCTCATTGTTTCTGTGATAAAAAAATACTATTTAACATTTTAATTCAATTATTTAAGAGTCCTGTTTAAGTTATATTTGAGTATTTTGATACTTTGTGCAATGCAATTGATAAGCATTAAAAACTTTTCGGATGGAGTATCCCGAGTGGCGCATTACTGCAGATGGTAGTTCGATGACGGTGTTGTGCCGAAAATCTGCCCCCTGACAGAATATATACAGTTTTGAACTTCAAACAGTTTATTTAATTTAATTACACAGGAGGAAAAAGGTGGTTGCCCATCATAAATTCATGCACAAACATTTTTCATTACATTCTTGTCATTTAGCAGATGCTCTTATCCAGAGCGACTTACAAGACAAATGAGGGTTAATTGCCTTGCTCAAGGGCACAATGCCACATTTTCACTTAGTCGGCTTGGGATTCAAACCAGCGACCTTTCAGTTACTGGCCCAACACTCTTAACCGCTAGGCTACCTGCCACCAGATCAATTAACTTCCAATATAATTATTCAAATAGATTCATCAATGACTAAAATAATGAATCAAGTATTAAAAGTCAGTTTAATGTGGACAAAATGGCACCGTAGAGGGAACACTGTGTTTCAGTGAGCTCCCGTGGCATTCGTACATTTATATTTTTACATTAATCTCCTAGCTTGAAAAAGTGGTAGAATTGGCTAAATAAATTATCCTACAATGAGTCTTGACGGCTATTTCTCAAAAATCTCCGACAACATGCCCAACAGAACTAAGAACTCGACCAAAACCACCATCCCTGTAGATGTGCAGGAGGAGCTAGCTAACGTTAGCGANAAGTATTAAAAGTCAGTTTAATGTGGACAAAATGGCACCGTAGAGGGAACACTGTGTTTCAGTGAGCTCCCGTGGCATTCGTACATTTATATTTTTACATTAATCTCCTAGCTTGAAAAAGTGGTAGAATTGGCTAAATAAATTATCCTACAATGAGTCTTGACGGCTATTTCTCAAAAATCTCCGACAACATGCCCAACAGAACTAAGAACTCGACCAAAACCACCATCCCTGTAGATGTGCAGGAGGAGCTAGCTAACGTTAGCGAAGCTAACACCATTGCGGATCCAGGCACAATGGACCTGGTGATTCAAAAGATGACGGACAACATTACTAAAGTGATCGATGTTAAGATAAGAACGGTCTTGGAAGCAATAGCAGGCCATTCAGCTGAACTACAGAGGGTTGTCAAGCGTGTGGATGAGGCGGGAGGAAGAATTGCTACTGTGGAAACTTCAACTACATCTATGGACACTAAGATAAAAGCACTTGAGAAACAGGTGCGCGAAATGGCGGAGCACATTGACGACTTTGATAATCGAGGACGCAGATGCAATATCCGTGTTGTGGGACTCCCGGAAAATTCTGAAGGGACGCCTAGGGTAAAATTCTTTGAGGAATGGATCACTGGCTACCTACAAATGGACACTAAGGCTGGTCGTGTGAAGCTGGACAGAGCCCATCGCTCTCAAGCACCGATACCTGGTCCCAACCAGTGGTTATAAAGTAACACACCTTCACCGACCAGCAGCGCGTCGTGGATGCGGCTAGAAACATCGGTTCTTCTGACTGTAGTCAACGTAAAGGTCCAAAGTTCTCATTCTTCAATGATTATTCCACAGCGGTTGTACGAAGACGCAAAGCGTTTGATGAGGTGAAAGCTCGACTCAAGAGAATGAAGATGGACAACGCACTGCTGTACCCGGCCACATTGAAGATTATGGTCAACGGATCGCCTAAAAAACTCTACACACCTGAAGAGGCTGCTGCGTTTGTTGACTCTCTCGGGTAAATAACTGTAAACTGCTCCTCCGCAGCATTGGATAATAAAAAATAAAATAAAAAAATAAAAAATCTGATCATGAAACAGTGGTGTGAGTTCTCACGTGTTCCTGTTCAGTAATATTCGTATCTTTATTATTTTTCTTGCCAAAGTAACTGCCACTATAGCTCAGACTGAGATATGTGTGAATCTATATTGGTGCCCAGGCTTGGTTTAAGGTGGAATAGCCTCAATCTTCTTCTATTGATTTTCATTTCCATTTATATAAAAGATGAGGCTATTGGGTGGCAATGCAGACTTAACAGTCTACATTGGAAAGTTGAAATCCCCTGCATGTTAGCTAGTGGGAAAACCCCCTTTTGGATCTTTACATGTTTAATTTTTGGGTTTAGTAGTTCGAGTTTAGGGTTCATATCGTTTGTTTATGCTCAGTGAGATAGAGGAGAGTTCAACACATGGAAAAAGGTACCACYCCATTTTTACAGTAGGATTCAGTCTGGATATTGAATGGTCAAAGTGCAATGGCAGGTAACAAACTTCGTGTATGTACATGGAACATTAGAGGGAGCCATAACCCCATTAAAAGGAAGAAGGTACTGTCTTTTTTGAAGAAATAAAATATTGATATTGCCCTGTTGCAAGAAACTTATTTGGATGATAAGGAGCATCTGAAATTGCAACAAGGGGGGTTTGGTCAAGTGTTTTTCTCATCATTTACATCCAGAAGTAGAGGTGTAGCAATTCTTGTGAAAAATAACCTACCCCTTAAGGTGTTGAATAGTGTGAAAGATACATTTGGTCGCATTGTTATAATTAATGGTACTTTACAAGGGCAGAACATTTCCATAATGAATATTTACTTCCCCCCCTGCCCACTCCCCTGATTTCTAGGTATTTCTAGACTTTTCAGAATTAAACTCAGACACTGCAGTGGTTGGAGATTTTAATTGTTTGTTGAACCCCCTTATTGATAAGTTTCCCAGCGGTATAGCTTCACTCTCTCCTCAAGCTATGTTCTCCAAACATCAGCATACCCCAGATCATCACTTAAAGCTATTTGTGATGATCTGGGGTATGCTGATGTTTGGAGAACTTTTCATCCCTCCAACAGAGTTCACTTTTTTCTCTGCACTGGATGTCAGACTAGAATAGATTACTTTTTTATGCCCAGGATGTCTTTGCAGTCTGTTTTATCCACTAGGATAGGAAGSATAGTCATATCTGATCATGCGGAGGTGATCCTGGACATAAAACTCAATGGGGCATTCAATCTGTCAAGACATTGGAGGTTGAATACAACCATTCTTAAAGACCATACATTCACATCATATTTTATCACAGCGTTTAAAGCATTTTTCTCTAACTCTCA